>NW_016826165.1:313724-349767 GCF_001698545.2 Rhinopithecus bieti
GTTTTTTTTTTTTTGTTGTTGTTGTTGTTCTGTGGACCTTTCTTAGATTCAGATGTCTGGCAATTCTTAGCTATGTGCTCATATTTAAAATAGGGTATTAAAATTGGTTGACCATATGATATGCAGTTGAGAACTGTCAATAGTGATCTTAACTGCAGAATTATCTGGCTTGGTTGTTTTCCTTAAGGAATTCTCAAGAAATAATTTCGGGATATTTACCAGAATTCCTAGATCAATCTTGCTTCAAAGTGCAAGCTGGAGAAGAAATATGGGGCAAAAGAAAATGCCTCAATAGTCACTGCTGTCTGTTTCTGAATCCTGAGCAGTGTGATTCTTCAGTTCTTCTCCCTAAAGACATGGAATCTGCCTCTCTACGTCTTGAATCTCGGCTGGATTTGTGACCCATTTTGGGAAATAGAATGGAGCAGACGTGATGGAAGTTCATAGCTCTTTAGCATCACAGTTGGTCAGAGCCAGTTGTAGTAAAATGCAGAATTCTGTTTTGATGTAGTTCAAGCAAATAGTGCTATAGGTAGAAAATAATTCTTTTAAACCTTAAACATTTTTATTTCATTCATGCTTCTCTCTCAGTTTCTATATTTTCTGCTTATTTTTTCTGGAACCCTGGTTCTAATTATGTACATATATATGTGTTAAATATATACATGTATATGTGTGTGTGTGTCTTAAATATACACATATATATGTATATAATTGAACATATCTTCTAGGGTTTGGGTTTGGCAAACATTTTCTATAAATGACTAGACTTATCCATGAGGTCCAGTAAGCAGAGGCTCTCAGAAACATAAATAGATAGATTGACAGATAGATAGATAGATAGATAGACAGATATTATAAATCCAGAAATATAAATAATGTATTTTACTGAGACAGAGAGCTATTTTATGGAAACAGAGAGCAGAGTTAAAAATCATCTATCTATATAGACCTATAGATATCTATCTGTGTATATACCTATAGATATATAGTTACATCTATATATCTATTTATCATTATGGAGAGAGAGAGAGAGACAGAGAGAGAGAGAGAAGAGCTACGAAATTTAAAAATCCTGGGGTTCACAAAAATCATAATGTGGGCCCTGGGTCGAGGTAGCAAACATTTTAGTCTCTTTGGGTAATATGGCCTTTGCCATTGTAGAGTAAGAATAATTACACACAATGCTTAAACAAAAGAGCGTGACTGTATCAATTATGCATTATTTACTAAATCGGATGACAGTCTGAATGTATCTGCAAGCCATAGCTTGTTGACCCTTGCTGTTCTTGCATCCTTCCTCCCTTCTTCCTGCATCCCCCGCCTCACTGAAATCCTCATTCTTCTTCTTTCCTAGATTAAATGCCATTGTCAGTCAGTATAATTACTGTATTCACTGCACACTTGTTCACTCAACCCTTATTTACTTCCTTATTTCTACTGTGCAAAACTTCAACCTTAGTTAAATACAATTATCTGCCTACTCCATGCCCATATCTATGCAGCAGGTAAGGCTGAATGCAGACACATTCTACTTTGCATTTATAGCTGGTCCCACATTACACAGAGGACCACAAACCTCAAGTGGCCCTTAAGGCTACCAGTCAATCCTACTGACTTTCTTCAATACAAATACTCCCAGATGCTGCCGGATGTCTATTTCACAACTTCTTCCTTATCAATCCCCTGAACCTCCTCTTCCTTTTCTTAACTAATGGCATTTTCTTCTTCACCTATGAAACTGCCTGAGTTAGAACTGAAATTCAATTACCAAATATACCCAGATTAACTGTCAATGTTTTGCTCTGTACGAAATTAAATTTGTTAACATAAAAACATGCTTTTATTTGTCCCATGTTAAATATATCTTTTTTTTTTTTTTTTTTTTTTTTTTTTTTTGAGACACTGTCGCTCAGGCTGGAGTGCAGTGGCATGATCTCGGCTCGCTGAAAGCTCTGCCTCCCGGGTTCACGCCATTCTCCTGCCTCAACCTCCCGAGTAGCTGGGACTACAAGCACCTGCCACCATGCCCGGCTAATTTTTTTGTATTTTTAGTAGAGTACCGTGTTAGCCAGGATGGTCTCGATCTACTGACCTCGTGATCCACCTGCCTCGGCTTCCCAAAGTGCTGGGATTACAGGTGTGAGCCACTGCATCCGGCCTATATATATATGTATATGTGTGTGTGCTAGTGTGTGTGTGTGTGTGTGTATATATGTAATCTTGATCAACTTTTCTTTCCAACCACTCTCCTATTTCTTTGTACCAAACTGCCAAAAAGAAAAGATCATATTTGTTCACTCTACTTCTCTCTTTTATATCCAACAGATGTTTTTTCCTCACTGCATCACTAATAACCTCCAACTGCTAAATTCACTGATTTCTCAGTCTCATCTTAGGTAACCTATTTGCTGATTTGGGCACAGGTGATTGCTCCCTCCTTCCTAAAACACTTTCCTTGGTTTTTAGGACAGTAACATATTTTGGCTTTCCTCTAATGTCACTGCCTTATCCTTTTTTGTCTCCTTTGCAGGTGTCTTTGCTTCTCTTTCATGTTTTTAATGTTGGAAAGAAGGAAGGTGAAGCGTTGATCTACTTTTCTCTTCTACAGTCACTCCGTCGTCGACTCATGTCCTCATGGCTGTGGTCTCATGATCTCAATTACCATGTATTGATTCCCCGTTAAATTTCTGGCAAATCCGTCTTCCCAGTTGCTCAGGACAAAAACTTGAAATAATTCTTTGCTCTTCTTTTTCTCTACCACCTCACACTTCAATCCCCAGAAATATTTTCTTCAAAATTTATCCAGATACTGAACAATTCTCATTCTCCCCGATGCTATACCCCTTTCCAACACCATCACAATTTCCACTAGATTAGTGCAGCATTCTGTTAATCTTATTCTCTGCTTAGTACTTTGCAAAGACTTTCCATTTAATGTCATAAAAATTAAAGTTCTTACACTTATCTGTAAAGACCCCATATTCTGCTCTCTGTTTACCAGTCAAACTCATTTTCTTCTTCTTCTTCTTCTTCTTCTTCTTCTTCTTCTTCTTCTTCTTCTTCTTCTTCTTCTTCTTCTTCCTCTTCTTCTTCTTCTTCTTCTTCTTCCTTCTTCTTTTTTTTTTGAGATGGAGTTTTGCGCTTCTTGCCCAGGCTAGAATGTAATGGAGCGTTCTTGGCTTACCTCAACCTCTGCCTCCCAGGTTCAAGCAATTCTTCTGCCTTAGCCTCCCAAGTGACTGGGATTGCAGGCATGTGCCACCATGCCCTGCTAATTTTGTATTTTTAGTAGAGATGAGGTTTCCCCATGTTGGTCAGGCTGGTCTCGACCTCCTGACCTCAGGGGATCCTCCCAAAGTGCTGGGATTACAGGTGTGAGCCATCTTGATTTTGTCCACCTTCGCCAACAACCTTGGCCCACTTGCTGTTCTGTGAAGTGGCCAGGTATGTTTCTCTCAGTGATTTTGCACAAGATATTCCATCTGCCTGGAATGTTTTTTGAAACACCTCCTTAATTAATACCTTCATCTTTTTGAATCTTTGTCAACTTCTTAATGCTATCCTGAACAACCCAGCTAACACCACAAACCAATCCCTCCCCTCCCAATTTTCTGCAGCCCCTTACTTTTGCTTTTTTAAAAAGATGTTTATTTTATAATGTATACATAACTTAATTACTTACCATGTTTGCTTGTCTTTATTTTTCCCGCATACTTTTTTTTTTTTTTTTTGACAGAGTCTTACTCTGTCACCCAGGCTGGAGTGCAGTGGCACCATCCCGGTTCACTGCAACCTCTGCCTCCTGGGTTCAAGCGATTCTCCTGCCTCAGCCTCCCAAGTAACTGGGACCACAGGCATGCGCCACTACACGTGGCTAATTTGGTATTTTTAGTAGAGACGGGGTTTCACCGTGTTGGCCAGGCTGGTCTCAAACTCCTGACCTCAAGTGAACTTTTTTTTTCAGTGTCTTGCTTTGGATGTGTTAAGCTACATAAACGGAGTAATGGGTATTGTGGGTACTATCTTTGGGGGTTATTGGGGGGGTTGGTAAAAGGAGGAGAGAGGTGCCAAGGGCGGTAAGTGAAATAAATTTTTATTAGTTGAGGGAATGACAGTTGAGGTTATGCACACCTAAAAGATAAAATGTAAGCTCTGACTAGAAGCTCAGCCTCCTGAAGTGCTGAGATTACAGGCGTAAGCCATCGTGCCTGGCTCCACATACTTTTATGTAATAAAATATCTGCAGACATGGATCTCGTCTGCTTTGTTCACTGATGTATCTCTCCCAAGTGCTGGGCTAGTATTTGCCACTTAAAAAATGTTGTTAAATGAATAATTTTAAACAGACCTAGAGCAAGGAAAGAATAACATGATTAAAGTTAGAATAAACATGCACAATTTCCTTTGCTCTGTTAATTTACATTTAGAAATTAAAATTTAAATATCCATTTATAACATACTTCTTTGCAAACACAGACACACACTTTCTTGTACCTTTATTTTGAAATAAAATAGAAAAAGAAACCACCTGAGGCAATTCAGCACCCGGCCTTTCCATTTTACATATTAGTTTGTTTTTCTGCTTGCTTATTTGTCCCATATGCACTACCACGTGACCTTCCGGATTTATTTTCTGACTCAGTGGAATAGATGATGATAATTATTTGCACAATACAGAAGAGAAGAAAAAATTGAATGGCTTAAATTTCATTATGAAGGCCTTGTAGATACATATGTTTGCAAAATATGGATTGGTGTCAGCCTTTGGAAATATTGAAAAGACAAAAAATACTATTGGCAACAATTCATATTTCTTGGTATGCAAAGCAACATACAAATGGCTACCCTAACTTGGAATCTGCTGCCAAATTACTTCAATCAAATGGAATTTTGTCTTGATTTTAATTGACTTTATATTAAATCAAAAATTGCTATGTGATCCATAGTCCAGGTTACTAAAATAAAAATGGTTAGATATATTAAGTAGTCAAGGTAATCATGTCTTTCTATTCCTAATGAGGCCTAAACTCTGATTTTTTTTTTATCTTGCCCAAATGCCCATCTAAGGGGTCAGGGGATCCATGTCCTACAAACCATAAATTTTCATCAGATGGATCTTATTTAACCTTGTATATCATGACTTATTTCCAGGCTGACTCTGACATAGCATTACAAGACAAGGAAGAAAATAATATTTCACACCCAAACATGTGTTTTTCTGGTCACATTTTGAAATGGTCCTGCAAGCCTCCCTTTGTGGGGGAAATTCACATCTGTAAAGAATCTCTATTAATACAGCCAGATCTTTTCCTTACAGGCCCCTCTGGTTCTGAATAGATTAACTGAGAGTCTAGCACCTTTGAAAGGGTCTGATAGGAAACATTTGTCATCTCATGCTTCTAAGGGCAGTCATTATGAGACTTCAAAAGAGACTTTGTCTCCACAATTTTTATCTTAACCTGAACATTTTCTTTCTATTGATCCCAGATTCTCAGACAAAACACCATTGTTCAACCAGGAAACTGTTTAAATTTACCTATAGCCTGGGAGCCTACCCACTTTCAAGTTCCCCGCCTTTCTGAAACAAACCAATGTATTCCTTAAATGTATTTGGTTGATGTTTCATGGTCTCATGCCTCCTTAAAATCTGTAAAACCAAGCTGCACTCCAACCACCTTGGGCACCTGTTCTCAGGACCTCCTGAGAGCTGTGTCATGAGCCGTGTTCACTAGTATTTGGCTTAGAATAAATCTCTTAAAATATGTTACAGAGTTTGACTCTTCTCGTCGACATTAATTTCAAATAATAAAATCGATGCTAATATACTCTGATGATCCTCTGTGCAGCTATTTCAATGTGGTAGCATTGAAAGCATTATATATGTTAAGTTAAAAGATATGATAAGTTAGGCAAAAGGATAAAACCAAAAAAATTAGTTCTATTTGTCATCTCATTAATGTAATTTCCATTGAACTTCCACTCACTCAGTTTTGAAGTGAATTTTGAATTGAGATTGATGTTGAAAATATTGTTTACACATTTCCCTCTATCTAGGCTGTTGGATTTTTCTTAAAAAATAGCCATAATGATACTATCTGCCCTGCTCTGAGGATAATCTCTCTGAGTATACATTTGCCATATTGGAGTGTTTAATAGCATGTATAAGCCAAGCAGCAAATCTGTGTTGTCAGATCTTACATTACAGAATTCAAAAAAGTATGGTCCTTGGAGAGCTACATTTCTTTATGTACAATAGTGAAATGTGAATATATGCAACTCTCTAAGATTTGTCACTGTTAACATTTTAAGTTCAAGATTTTCTGCAATATTGAAGAAATACAGGTAACACTGATCGCATATTTGTTTTGCATGACTCTTTGCAAGGCAAGGAAAACTGCGTATCCTCAGTAGGTGCATGCTATGTGATAATCTGGCTCTATTCAGTTCATACTGAATGGGTATGAGAGTACATGCAACAAGAGTAGAAGAGGAGGAAAATAAAACTAAATAAGTGTTTTTTGCAGCTTTATACGTTTTGTTCTAAACAACATTAAATTTTTTAAAAATAGTTTCATTAAATGTCAGCAATATGCTTGTAACAGTTGTTTTACAAAACTCAGAATTTATTTTATCCATATGTGCTGGTACACCAAAATATAATGCATACATCTATCTCATGCACAAGTATGCAAACTTCTCAAATAAATATAAGTAACTTGAATTAAGAAACAGGTACAAAATAATAAACAATAACTATTATTTTTTTCTCCAAGACTTCGAGTATAAAAATTGTATGTGTTATTCACTACATTGAAAGTTTAAGAAAGAAAATCACAAAATATTATTTTGTGAACTAATGTAAGTAATAATTTCATTAAAATTAACAAAACTTAAGGATATGTGTTATATATATATATTTACAAGCTAAGAATTTGAGGAAGAATCTTCAACCACATAAGGATCTTCCAATGAATGCTTGTATTGTTAATATACACTAGTTAGTGTTCCCATTTTTATTTCAGTAGGAATTCTAGAGAATTGTGCATTTAAATGCAATAGTCTGTATATCTGTCACCAAGAGCAACTTAGGAGAAGTAGTAACAAAATTTTAAATTATCTGAGAATAAATATTTTCAAAAGATGAACTAAATTCTTTTTGTAGAAAAAAAATTAAAAGTACTGCTGCCAGAAATATGAAATATATGAATAACTACATAAATTATCCATTTTCCAAAATGGAGTCATAAAATATTAAATCTTTTCATTGCTTCTCTAATTACTACAAACTTGGAGGCTTTAACCACACAAATTTATTATCTTACATTTATAAATTATAAAAATTGCAACAGTATCTTTGGCCAAAAAGCAAAGTGTCAAAATTACTGTGTTTCTTTCTAGAGCTCTAAGGGAAAATCCATTTTCTTATTCTTTTCTATTTCTTGAACATTTTCTCCCATATACCTTGACCTATTGACAGCTCCCTCCATCTTCAAAATCAGCAACATTTAAATTTAGCCTTTTCTATAACAATTCTTTTGGATTCACATCTCTGTCTCAGTACTATCAAGAATATATTCACATTTTTTTACATATAGTTGTCTTCCCCCAACTCTGAGCCCTACAACTTGGGGCTGTTCTCCAGAGGCAACTAGAAAGATTTCATATTACATATCTAATAGCACATATTATATGTAAATATAAAATATATAATATATAAAGAAATACAACGTCTATGTATGTCAGAAGTGGAAACGTGGCATCTATGTTGAATTTCTGCTGTAAAGAACCCTTTTCTTACTTCTATTGTCTTCCTTCTGAACTGCAGAAAAGAGAAAAAGCTGGTACCGTATGTCCTAGAAGTATTTCCTAGAATTCCCTTCCTTCTGCTATTCTGGGATGAGTTTCAGATTCCATACCAAGCAGATGAGGCTAGAGATATCTGGAATGTGCAGACTTGTGATTCATGGTAACTTCTTGACAGTGATTTACAAATAACTTTTAAGCTGTAGCTTGAGATAGCTGATAGAAACAAAGAATCCTGAGAATTGCTTGCAGGTTCCTATGAAGACCTTAGGAGAACTACAACTGATAATCTTTTAATAAAAGTGTCTAGTATCTGCTTCCTTAACTTGCAGATACAGCTTCCCTGACTTTTTTGAGTCTCCCCAAACTGCACTCCCCAAGTCTTCTAACACTCATGTAAACCCTAATACTATATAAAATCATTATTTTAAACCAAATGCACATTAATATAGTATTTGACAGATAAACTATAAAAAAAAAAAAAAACTAAGAAGGAAAGAGCTAATACATGGTGATTAAACAGCATGCTATCCATATTTTAAAAGATAGATTTTCCTTCATATCCATGAACAAAACCAACTAGAGTAAATTTCTGAATCAGAATGAATGTTACTTTTAAATTTTAAAAAATGCAATACATTTATAAAAAATTTAGAGCAGGTATCTTAAAATAGGATAGAGGAAAGCAATTTTTTTAATGATCTAAAAGATAGGTTTGGAGGCACCTCCCCATATATCTGGCATCTTACTGTTTAAGCTATTATAAAATGGGTGAAGATAGAGACCACTACTATTCATCCAATCTCCCCTTGTCCTTTTCTCACTGTAATATAGCTTAGTTTTACTTGGGGAGAAAATACAAGCTAAATATCAGTTTCCCACTTTGCATCAAGTGTAGCCATATGACAAAGTTCAGAATAATGAGTGATAATTTAACTGAGATTTTAAATATGTTTTCACAAAATTCTAACAGGCAGTCGAGAGCAAAGAGATCTACAAAGGCAATAAAGTGCCAAAATAACCCCACCCTGCTAATCTAATAATCATGGCAATCAAAAACAAACTGGGGATGAAACTTTATATTTTATACCTATGTTATTATTTTTCTGACAATACCCTATAATTACAAGGATAGGTGCAACTTGAGATCCTTTACATTGCTGGTAATGATTTCAGTTTTGATAGTATTTAAGAAAAAATCAGAGAGCAATTTGGCTAAATCTCCAAAAAGCTGTATTATTACCAACTTTTAAAAATTATTTATCCATTTTATTAGTTTTGGGATACATTGTCGGTGATAGTGTGGTTGTTTCAGAATTTTGCAAAGTTCTTATATATATGTGTGTGTGTGTGTGTATATATGTGTGTGTATATATGTGTGTGTGTATACATATGTGTGTTTGTATATATATATATGTGTATATATGTGTGTGTGTGTATATATTCCCAAACTATTTCATGCATGTCTATCCCTCTTTTTGTGTGTGAATAAAGATTTCCAAACTACAGTTACTATATATCCATATATCATATATATGTGTTTGCGTGTGTATATCTTCCCAAAACTACTACTAAAATGGATAAATATGTTACATCATAGTTTATTATTACAATGATGTCTTGCTAGTAATTGAAATAAGTAATTACATTTTTATATAACCTCATCAATAAGTATCAAATACAGTGCTGTATGGAAAGAAAATCTCAAAAATTTTAGTTAGAATTGGACATTATATTTTTCAAGTCATGCTGACTAGGGAACTACCTTTGAGAAGGTAGGAGAAAGAGTAACAAGGATTAAACAATGTGAAATGTCAGCAACTTATCATAGAATTTCGGTCATGTCACAGTTGACTGTTACGTGTCAGCAGTAAAAAAAAAAGAAGAGTAGAGGCTGTGTTCCACACAGTCACTCAAGTATCAAGTCTCCTTTGATCATGGGGTTCTCCAGCTTTTAGGATCTCCTACTCCTCTGTATTCAGTCAGTAAATGGATAGAGAGTGTAGAAGATTTTCTGTGATCTTTTCAATAGGCTTCATCTTAGGTGGTGTAAGTTGCTTTTACTCACATCATATTGGTCATACTCAGTCTAATGAAGGCAGCTGAAGACAAGACTTCTGAATATAATCAGGCAGTATGATTTGTAGGTAAAGGAAATAGATAAACTGTAAAATGTAATTATATAAAATACAATTAGTGGTTTTGAAAACATGCATTTATAGTGGATGTGTATTTGTTTTAGTTTCCTAGTGGTGCTGCTATAAAACATTAGCACAAACTTAGTGGACTAAAACAACACAAATATACTATAATAATTCTATAGGTTAGAAATCTCATTGTCCTTAACTCAGTGTTGGCAAAGCTGCATTCCTTGCTGGAAGCCCTAAGGAGAATTCAGTTCTTTGCTTTTTCAAACTTCTAAAAGCTGCCAATTTTCTTGGCTTATGGTCTTTTCCTCCATCTTTAAAGCCTGCAGTATAGCGTCTTCAAAACTCTATCCAAACCTACTCTGACTCCTCTTTCTGCCTTTACTTTAAAGGACATGTGTGATTGCAGTGGGCCCACTAGGATAACCCAAAGACAATCTTCCTAAATTAAGCTAATCATCTAATTAGCAAACTTATTTCCATCTACATTCTTATTTCACCTTTACCATGCAACATGATCTAGCCATAGATTCTACAGATTTGGGTCTGGCATTTTTGGGTGGGAACATTATTCTACTTATCACAATATGTAGAAAATTATTGACTAATGTAAACAACTTGTAATATTTACTGTCTCTCTCTGGATAGATTTCTAGAGCACTTCATCTGTATTTGCAATCTTATGCTTATTTTTAAAATATAGCTGTGAATAAACATCACAAAATTATTGGTCAATTCCAGTGGTGCATTCATGCTTTCATATTAATCTTTGTGATTTCCGGCATTTTAATTAGTGGAAATAAAAATACATCACATGTAAATGAATATGAATGAAGTGAAATAATTATAGAGAACTAATTCAATGAAAAGGAAGAAATAATTTATCTTTTTTTAAAGCATAACACCTGTAAATTTAAATGCAGTTTTAAAAGGGGAAAAAATGAGTAGGGGAAAAATAAAATAATTATGAAATGTACACTAATCATTAAGAAAAAAGCCCATTTGTCAGAAAAGAATAAATTATATGCCATTACAGAAATTATAAATTATCATTCAATTAAAAAAATAAGAACTACATGAACATAAGTTGACAAAATAGCAAAAATTTCAGATATATTCAGCATAGCCATGTACACAGAGAAAATTCTACCTTAACTTTGAAATTTAAAGTTCCTCCTAAGCTTGGTGGGGGAGGGGGCTGGTTGCACAGTTTCTGGGAAGAAGGAAGTTCAATTACAATCAGCAAAGTTTTCCACTACCAGCAGTAGGCTTTTGATCTGAGATTGCCACACATGGTTTATGTTCTGTGAAGGGCAGATATACAAATAGAAAAGCTCTGTGTTAAGCCTTGGCAAATGCCATCAGGAAGGTAGGAGGGCAGAGTAACAAGCAAAGTTGTTACTGTAAAGAGAGTATAAATTTATGTCTCTTTGTCCCAACGAAAATGATCTTATTGAAAAAGATGTAGAAATGCAAGATGAAATGGTGAGGGGAACAGGAGGAGGAGAGTCAATGACAAATTAACTTACAATTTTGTAAATTTTGAGATAACTGTAGACTTTAAAATATTTTAGTAAATATTTACATCTCTAAGTGAAATATTATTCAAAAAATTTTTTCACAGATGTGTGATGGCATTTAGATATTTTGTAGTTAGTATTGCATGTCCAGAATAATTATAATTTTAACCACCTCACAGAACAATTATAAAAGTAGTATTGATTTTCAGCTAAGAATTTTAAATGTCTTAAAACTCTTCATTGAAAAGCTACTTTCTTTGGTAAATTAAGTAAGGTTACTCTTGTGACCTGTGAGATGTTCATTATACTGTACTATTCCAGTGCTTTTTGAGGGTATATGTAATGCCACTCCTTAAATAACCATGACCATGGCAGTGAGATCTAGATTATGCTTGTGGGGTGTTTTCCTGAAAAGTGTGTACGCCAATTTTTTCAGACTCCTCTTATGTCTCTTTAATTTTGGACATTTTCAATATCTTCATTGCCTTGAAAATTCTAAATGACTGAATAATAATGTCAATTGAGAAAATTATTGTTTTCATAGAAAATATGTCACAGTGCAGCTCTTTTACCTTTTGTTTTGGATTGTTTAAAATTAATATAAGTTTAAAAGCAAGACGGGTTATTTTCTATGTGCAGGCAAAATATCTGAACTATAGGGATGAATATGAGTATCAAATCTTTAAAGGCAAAAGGAAATTCAAGGAAGTCATCGAATTTCCTTAGACTAATCTATAGTTTCATTTCCCTTTTGTTTTGAATTTTGTTTTATACTCAGCAATATTACAGTTTATAGACAGAATGTATTTTAAATTCTACTTAATGGCAGAAATTTTATTACTGGAATAAAATTGGCCTACATTATTCTGCTTTTCAGAAAATAAGAAAAGATTCTTATGACACAACAATACGATTATTAACCTAAAGACAAAAAGAAAATGAAGACAATTTAAAACATAACTGTAGAAGCCAAATGAATAGTAATCTCTGTGGGTCAAGTTTTCAAAAGAATAGATGGATGAATAAGTAGATATAGACAGAATTTGAGTAAGTGGGGATTTGGTGTTTTTTGTTTGTATGAGTGAATGTTGGAAAATATGGGAGATTGGCAGACATGAAAGTACAAGGATCTGTCCAAGAATTTTACAGAATTTCAAGTAAGATATTACAGTGGCTGGCCTAGGAAAGGGACTAGAGGTCTTTAATATGTATATTAAAGAGTGAAATGACAGGACTTACTGATTGATTAGGTGTGCTTCACAGAGTGAGAGAAAGAGGAGATATCAAGGAGTATTCAAAAATTTTAACATAAGCCACACAATAAATGAGTGGGGGAATAAGTGACATGGGGGGCATAAGTAGATTAGTACGTCTTTTGAAAGATGTATTTATTTTTGAGCATTTTGTGCCTTCATGACAAATTCTATTTAATGGCAGAAATATTATTACTGTAATAAAATTGGACATTATTCTACTTTTGAGAAAATAAGAAAAGACTGTTATGACACAAAAATATGATTATTAACCTACAGACAAAAAAGTCAGAGAATATAAAAATGAAATAAATCAACATAAACATGAAATTCTACAAAGGGAGGGTGAAAATGATCTATGTTGAGGCCTAAAAAAAAGATGAATAAAATGAGAGGAATTAATTAAAGGGTATGGATTTCCTTTATGTTCATTGCTATTTCTATTAATAATGAATAATCTTGTAATAAGTATTGTCACTTTATACTGTGAGGCAAGTTATCCTTAACATGGTTCGCATTATTGTTTTAATTCTTTATGTCCAAATACGTCACTGTGGTTACCTCTCTTTCCCATAGTTTTATTATTGCTTTCACTTTCAGCACCACCAATCCATTCTGGACACAACTGAAGGAGTGATCTTTTCAAAAATGTAATTTGGATTAAGTATTCCCTAACATAAAATGATTTAAATTCATATTGTATTATATTTATGACTATGGGCATACTAAAAAATCAGATAAACTTTTCAAATTACTGTTAGGAAACAAAAGCTAAAACTATGAGTCTGCCTAATTTCTCTTGCAGAAATAGGTGTTGAGTTTTATTTCTGGTGGCCACGCATTGCAGGAAATCAAAACCAGGCTAGCAGCGCTAAACTACTCACTGAATTGGCCCTTCTGCACCCAGGAACAAAGACTGTAAACCATCAGAAACTGAGCCCTAGAGCTGTGGCTTTTATAGATATTTCTCCCCTGTGATAGTGAGAGGAAAAATGATAACCATTCCACTTTGTATCGGGCTAGGCTGCTCGAGGCATGATCTCTCCCTAGTTTCCTCTGAACAACAACCCCAAGTTGAGGGGCCCAGGACTGGGGAAAGGCAACCATAAAATAATGGGTTGGGAATAAGTGAGCACAGACTTTAAAAAGTAACAGCACCCCCCCAAACACCCATTGTGGAAACCCAAACCTTTTATAGTGAATAATAAGCTGACAAAGATTTCAAAGAAAATGAGATAAAATAATGGTTTTATTTATTAAATAAGGTAACTGACAGATCAATGTCAACAATAGAATGTACATATATATATAGTTAGTACGATATATATATTGTATATATATAGTTTTTTTTTTTTTTTTTTTTTTTAAGAGATGAGGTCTCACTATGTTACCTAGGCTGGAGTGCAGTGGCTATTCACAGGCATCATCATAGCTCGTGTAGGTTAAACTCCTGGCTTCAAGACATCCCCCAGCCTCAGCCTCCTAAATACCTAGGATTACAGGCATGCCACCACAACCTGGATGGAAATTTTGTTTGTTTGTCTGTCTGTTTGTCTGTTTTTGAGACAGAATCTTGTTCTGTAGCCCAGGCTGGAGGGCAGTGGCGCCATCTCTGATCACCGCAACCTCCGCCTCCCAGGTTCAAACGATTCTCCTGCCTCAGCCTCCCTAATAGCTGGGACTGCAGGCACCCACCACCACGCACAGCAAATTTTTGTATTTTTAGTGGAGATAGGGTTTGGCCAAGATGGTCTCAATCTCTTGACCTCGTGATCCACCTGTCTGGGCCTCCCAAAGTGCTGGGATTACAGGGGTGAACCACCTCGCCTGGCCGAAAATGTTTTTAAAGAAAGTAAATTTATATTTCTTAAAAAGAAAAAAAAGTAAGTAAAGTGTTTTAAAAAGCAAATAGAGATAGAAATCAGGAAATGATACAAAGGTAAGTGAACCATGCTCGCTTCAGCAGCACATATACTAAAAAAGGTAAATGAACCAAATTAAATTCCTTGTAAAGGAAGATATTATGATTGCCACAGGAAAAAACAAAAGTGGAAACTCACACTTCCTAAATTAGATACGCTCTGATCTAGTAATAGTCAAAGAGAATCGATCAACTAGTTATACTCAAGAATTCACTCTAAGTTACCAAAGGGAAAAAATAAAAGAATAGAATAAAAAGCCAAGTATAAATCCCTGGATGGGCGATTGAGAAACTCCATCAAACAATTAATAGGCGTTTTTGAGAAAGAGCATAGAGACAATGGCACACAAGCTGTTATTGAGGGTAATTGCTAAGAATTGCCCTGGCATTAAGATTAGCATCTCCCTTTAATTTTAAAAGACCATTAAGAGCCAAAGGCAATTAACTTAAATAAATCCACACATCTAGACACACTGTAGTAAAACTGTACGACACTACGTCTTTAAAAAAATCTTTAAATATATTACAAACAGAAAAACAAATAATTAACTAACCACATGGCCTGAAAGGCCTGTATGACTGTATCTTAGAACCTACCAGTTCTCTAGGTTCTCACAGGGCTTTATTCCTTGGGCTCCAGGTAACTGCCATGTTGACCTTGATCATTTCTTAGAGTAGATCAAGTCATTTCTTAACCCAGCCTCTTCCTTTATTCTGTTAGGCAGAAGAATCATGCTTCTACTATACTTCTCATAATTAAGTTCTACTTGTTGCTCAGATTTCTGCTTAAATGTTTCTATCTTGGAGATAACTTTCTTGAGCTATCAACCTAAAACATTTTATCATGCACACTTACATTCTTTTATTATTTCACGCACTGTGACCTTCACCTTCTTTGCAATGAACAGAAGTTGTGATTACTCAATTGTGTTTACATTTTTAAAACATAATTGTTTAGTACCCAAGTATTATCTGGGAAATATACGATTTATCTTATGGTCAAGCACTTTTCCTAAGTATTTTCAAATGTGTGATTGTTTTTGGATGGATCTTCTTGCGGCCTTGCAGTGGACTTCATGAGTGAATTGATTAAGCAGATAGGACGTACGAATGTGTTTTTTTTTTTTCCCCCTGTAGATTATGCATTAAAAACTGAGTGCTGCATGAAGCTCCTTGAACAGGAATTGCATTTAAAATATCTCTCTCCTTTGTGTGTCTATTCCCTGTCACATTTCAGTCTAAAAATTTTGAAAATAAATTCTCTCACATACTCAGTTCCACAGCCTTCTAATTTTAACCAAGAGTGGCCAGCTAACTCCATGATGTTCAAACAAAAACTGTGATGAACACATATTATCTGAGGATTTCTCTCAGGAAGGAAATTTGTCTGATTCTCTGTCTTGAGACCTAGCTTGTGTAACAAAATGAGTATCTGCCTTTCATTCTTTGGAATTAATCAGGTTGTTCTGCAAATTCTCTGTTTATTCTTTGTTCATGCCTTAGAATTCTTTACTCATTTATTTACCTTTGCAGAATTGGGTTGTTCTCCCACTGATACCCTAAACCGGATGCAATGTGCTCTCTTCTGTTCAATTAATGATGTTCGATCATTCCCTGACTTGGTAAGGAGTCAGAACTTCCAGCTGAAGTTTCAGAGAAAGAGGGCTTTAGCTGGAAATCTTCTTGCCCCTATCCTCTATATATTTCATTACCTCTCAGCAGTTGCTGTCGTCCCTTGCTGATTTTCTGCTTTCTTACAGGATATGTCTCCTTTGCAGGGACATGAAGCTCTCTAAGCCGTATTCTCAGATGAACGTGTTATTATCTCTGATTCAGCTCTTTCCAGGATTTTTCAAAGAAAAACCTTGTTCTTCCAAGCAGCTTATGAACAATGTATTTGATTTCTTGTTATCTGTGAGCATATTTTTCTATTGTGCCTCCCACATATTTGCAAGTCTATAAATCTACTTCCCTTTGTAAGATCTGAAAGACACTTATGCATGGAGATCATACTCTGCTCTATTACCAATTTATCAAGAATCTCCTTCGTGATTTGTATGTCTGGACTTAGCCAAGAATACCAAAGCTTAGATATTCCTCTCAGAGATGGAATCTGAGAGGTAAGTATGTAAATTCTTTAATGCTAGTGTGATAGATCTAAGCCTTGAAATATTGCTTATGATTAGCAGGTCCTTGGGAACATAGGCGCATGCTGTTCTGATTGAAGACTCTCATAAGGTCTTTCACGCTCCCATGAAAATCTCAGATCTGTAGCCAACCTTAGCAGAAAATATATCACCATAACTCAAAACCTGGGTTATTGAGAATCCAGTTTCTTACTTAGATTTTTCTATGATGAGTTTCTATTTTCTTTTGTTTTAAATAAATCCCACTGTAATAAGATTACTGTGTTCATAAATATTTTTATTCCCTACCCTTCTTTGATTGTTACATATATCATAAATTCTTATTTACTTATAAATACCTTACTGTCATTTCAATATCTGTCTCTAAAATATACTCAATGTAATAGAGACTGTAATTACTTCACAACTTTTATGTACTACCTGGCGCACAATGGGTGCTCAGTTTTATCATACAAAGAAGGATATTTTCTGATTACTTCTCTCTTACCTGACCTGCAGCTACTCTTGTTTTTCAATTCATACATCTTTACATAGTAACATCTGAACATATTTTGGTCCTTAACTTGCAGAAAAGTCCACTGTTCCCTTACTTTGAAATGAGCTACTCCTCCAACAACAAATGAACCTGTAAATGTTTGACTCAGGCTATAGCCAATGCGGTACCAAAGCAGTCATGGTGTGATGGAGTAGCTTCATCACAGCATTTTTCATCTGTATCATGTTGATTCTCACTCATGACCATTACCTTCTTTTACTCAAGTGTGCTTTCCACAAAGCATTCAGAATGCACAGAAGCATCCCAGATGACTCAGGCAATTAAAATAGAAGCATGGTGAACTCCTGCAATCTCTCTTTCCATTCCCATCCTGATGGTGAAAGTAAAAGTCTAAAGGAAGATTAACTGATATGTGATTGATTACATAGCTTATCATCTAAACAGAGACACTTTTGAGAGTGAAAGGGAAAACAAAATTAAATAAAATGATCTAATGTTGAAATATTTCATTTTTACCATGATTATTACTGTGGAGAGTGTAGTATTTATATTACTATATTTTCAAAAATAAAATTGTTTCTAAAACAGATATAACCTAATCAGTATAGTAAAACAAGATTTTTTTTTAAAATTTATTTTTATTTTGTGTAGACAAATTACAAATGAACAGGAAATACCTCTACATATACTAAATTGAATTAGTTTCTTAGCTTCTAATTGGTTTCTAATAATTTATATTTTATACATTTATTTCAATATTAGTTTATTTTTTATAAAATGCCAGGTAACCTCTTCAAAAATTGTATTTTTATTATTGAAAATTGAAATTAAGATAGTCTTTTATTAAACCATGGTTTTTTTATTGAAAGAGTTAATTTTATCTTAAAATTGTTGAACTGAAAAAAATTCTTCTAATTGAAGTATTTCTTAAAAGCTTTCTTTTTGCATTTTAATGTGTAAATACTTTTTTTTTAAGCTCTAGCATTTTCACAGATGGTGCATTTTTTCTTTCATTTACAGTATCTTTTTCCATAAACATTTTATGAACACACTGTTTTATAGGCTCCCCTTACTTAATGAATATTAACAATATTTTTCCAGAGTTTGTAGGAACTTAAAAAAGGAAAAGCTCTTTTCAGATTTACTCCATTAGGTTCAAGGAATATTCATTGGAACCCAATTAAAAATGTGTGTTCTATAAAGCATTTTTCCAACAAGTTAAGGATATTTCAAACTTGAGGTGCGGCCTGAATTCAAACTTCAAAAATTACAGGTGCAGTGGCTCATGCCTTGTAATCCCCAACACTTTGGAGCTTGAGGTGAGGTGGGATCACCTGAGGTCAGGGAGTTCAAGGACCAGCCTGGGCCAACATGGAGAAACCTCTTGTCTCTACTAAAAAATACAAAAAAATTAGCCAGGCATGGGGCGGTGCCTGTATCCAGCTCTCAGGAGCTGAAGCAGGAGAATTGCTGGAACCCAGGAAGCAGAAGTTGCACTTGAGCCGAGATGATGCCCACTGCACTCCGGCCTGGGTGCAGATGAAACTCCGTCTCAAAAAAAAAAAAAAAAAAAAGATATTCAGCACTTCAAAATTAAACCCTGCCACAGTGTTTCGGTTCACCTTATTTAATGTTTTCAGGTTCTTTTTTGCTTCTGAAAGGAAAATTCTAAGTAGATTTCTTTGAAATATTTGTTCCATAGCTGCAATTTACAAAAAGCTTCAAAAGCTGTTGTTGCTAACTGTTTTAATGATAGAATATTTTACTAAATATTTTCAACTGGTATTGAACCAAATACAACCAAAATCCAGCAGTCAAACACTTCTAAATCTGATCAATAGCTGGCAGTAAAAGGAGAATAAACAACTACAGTTGAAGCAAAGATTTAAAAACAAATCTAAATTTTAGCTTATGGAGATAATACGCCGACACCCATTTTTCCACTCTGCCTATGTACAAAAGAAAACTTCAGATATGAGTAAAATCACTTTAAAATAGTAGTCATTTCATCTAAATGGGAAGACAGACTTCAAAAAGTGATATGCAAAGAATTCTTTTACAAGCACTGTGATAATTCCTCTTCCTTGGAGACAATCTTTTAAAATAACTATTACCATTTCCTCAATAGATTTATGTCTTCTGGTTTTCCAGTGGTCAAGGCCATTCCTACAGCTTCCATCATGGTTGTGAACATAGACAAACATTTTATTCATGTTGTCTATTCATCTTATATATTGGGAAATTTAAATATAATAGTTACGTTTTCATTAAATGCACAATTTGTTCATGGAAAGGAAGTGTACATTATTTTGCACATGGAAAGTGTTAAGGAAGAAAAGAAAGAGTATCTTGTTATTAAAAAAAAAAAAACCTGAAAAAATTGGAATGGGAATTTAAGACAACAGGTATAATCTAAGTTTGTTGCCAACAAAACATATGGTCATCTTTAAGTATACAATACAACTCCTGTCACCTCCTATCCCTTAGTGGGGCAGTTTCTAACCATTGATCAAAAGCCTCTTTCCTTCCTGTCCCACATTCTGTCCCATAATGCTTCTCGACATCCACTAATTTCTAACAAATACACAAAAACAGAATTTGGTGACCAAAAGACCTCAAATTTAACTCATCAAAATAAGTGATTTGGTGGAAGTTGTCTATACTTTTCTTGACAGTGTTTGTTTTTAATATCCAACTTAACATTTGTGTTCTTGAATATTGGGTTTAGAAATCTATGTAACATGTTACCTGCTAAATAAATTAACGGTGATTTTCGAGGTATGGCACCTAATAAATGTTTGCTGACAATAATTCCTGTGTAACTCATATCTGGAAACAAAACATCTTACAGAGCCATTTGAAAATGTTGTTAATAACTTTCCTTTTTGTGACTCAGCATCTATTTTTAAGATACATAGAATTTCAATTTGAATTGTAACATTATATTTCAACTTTTTCCCCTATTCTTTGTCTTTCACTTGAAGGACTATCATACCAAATGCAGAATAAAGAATAGAACTTCTTGTAATGATTTGATTATAGCTTGTTAAGAATAGACTTGTTTTCACTCATCATTCTCTCTTCAATTTTCACTGAGCTGTGCTCTTTTAGAAATTTTGTTGAGTGGGAAGATGTGAGCTTATATAAACATGCATTGAACAGCTGAACTGGAATGTTTATAGCCCCAAACAGGAGATTACTCATTGGCACTAGTACAATGCACAGACATTTTCATGCATGCACTGTAATTGCCAATATTGTATTTGAGGAAGAATGTGTTTGATAAAGAGTGAAAACAATTCTACAATTGCTTAGGGAGATAACATTGGTTAAGTTAACTAAATCACTGTTTCATCTACTGGTTTATATTTCATCAGATCTAAGGAACATTATGCTATAAAGCATGCTGAAATGCTAAATTATAATTAAATAAGACATGGTATAATTAATTCTAATTCATCCAATTGAATGATTCTATTCAATTTTGTATGTATGTAATAGTATTATCCATACAGAAATTACCCAGTCACCTTAATGTGCATTTTACCTTTTTTCAATTTGTGAAAAATCTACTATCAATTTCTATCCTACTGTTTTGATCAATCTGTCAAAACTGCTTGCTCTAGGTGGAGAATAATTGAATCCAATGCACTATTATTCTGCTTAAACCAATTTAATAGAATTTCCCATAAAATTTTCTTCAAGTTGGTCATTTGAATTTTAGAATTTTATGTAAAACAAAACAAAAAAAAACTCTCCTGATTATTTTATTTAACTTGCAAAGTATTAAGGAGATGTCTTTGGGAAGAGATAGCAGATTACACGTTTTATATTTTGCTTTACAATCCTTTGCTATAGTTCCTATAGCTTTTAAAATCTTTTCTAAGGATAAGAACATCCTTCATAATAGCCTTTTAAAATGCTGATCTGAAAGTGGAACTATTACCAGAAGGGGGTCCCTATCCAGACCAGAAGAGAGGGTTCTTGGATTTCACACAAGAAAGAATTCAGGGCAAGTCTGCCATGCAAAGTGAAAGCAAGTTTATTTAGAAAGTAAAAGAAAAAAAGAATGGCTACTCCATAGACCTAGCAGCCCTGAGGGCCGCTGGTTGCCCATGTGTATGGTTATTTTTTGATGATATGTTAAACAAGAGGTGGATTATTCATGCCTCCCCTTTTTAGACCATCTAGGGTAACTTCCTGACATTGCCATGACATTTGTAAACTGTCATGGTGCTGGTGAGAGTGTAGCAATGAGGACAACCAGAGGTCACTCTCATGGCCATTTTGGTTTTGGTGGGTTTTGACAGGCTCCTTTACTGCAATCTGTTTTATGAACGAGGTCTTTGTGACCTGTATTTTGTGTTGACCTCCTGTCTCATCCTGTGACTTAGAATGCCTTAACCGTTTGGGAATGCAGTCCAGTAGGTTTCAGCCTCATTTTACCCAGCTCCTGTTTAAGATGGAGTTGCTCTGGTTTAAATGCCTCAAAGAGAACCACTTTTCAGCTTTCAAATTGGATTTGGAAAGAGCTGGAGTGTAGCTCCCACTCTTAGAGCAAGATAAAAAAGCTATACAACTGCTAATTAATGACTTTTCTTGAAACCGTCAGAGAACTGAAGGTCAAGCAACTTACCTAAAATCTCTCTCCTTGAGGAGAGAGAGAGAATCTAGGCCTTTGCTTATCTTGAATAGACACCTTTCAATGTCATAACATCTAGTTAGTAGATTCAACTGGAAAATATAAATGAGTTGCAAAAGGCTAAGTATGAGTTCACATGAGAGTGTGAAACTACAGCTGACCAGAGACAAAAAGGAATTTCTTAGTCTTGCACTTGCAGGCTGTTCCTCCTGGAACCCTGCCAGGTGCTCACATGGAAGATGAGGGAGAATCCTTAGAAACCATTCCTGTGTGGTGTCGACTCAGGTAGGAGGCACAGGCACTGCAGAAATCCTTCCAGATCTATCTCTCGTCTTTCCCATATGGAACAAAAACCTTAATATACTGGAATAACAACAACAATAAATGTATTCTTCAGGCATTGGTGGAGACTCACTGCAGAGAAAGCAGGTGGAAAGAAACAGAAAAAAAGAAAAAAAATCTACCCTGAGAATAGATATAGAGGTGTCAGAAACAATCACTGTATGGGATAAAAGGGGAAGATAGAAGAATGAATCTGTAAATATAGAGATAGAATTTTAGAAATCAACCAATCTAAACAAAGAGAAAATAGAATAAAAGCAGTCAACAAAGCCTCAGGGGCCTGTGGGAATATAGCAAAAACTAAAACGTTTATGTCACTGAAATCCTAGAAGAAAGGAGGAGAATGAAGCTGAAAAAGTATACAAAGAAATAATGGCTGAAAATATCTAAAAACTTACAAAAATACACAAACCTGCATAACAAAAAAATCAAGCTGAGTAAACCTCAAACTGGATAAGTCCAAAGAAGTATAGGACAAGAGACGTTATAATCAAGAGGAGAGACAGAACTAGCTGGATTTCCTAGGCCTAGCTGGGGAAGGTGAACGCACCCACCTGTAAACACAGGGCTGCTAACTCAGCTCACACCTGACCAATCAGGTAGTAAAGAGGGCTCACTAAAATACAAATTAGGCTGACAGCAGGAGGTAAAGAAATAGTCAAATCATATATTGCCTGAGAGCACAGAGTGGGGGGGCAGTGGGGCATGTGGGAGGGGGTGTGGACAATGATGGGGATATCAACCCAGGCATTTGAGCAGGGAGGGACAACCGTCCTATGGGAGCTCTGGTTTCACTCTATTAAATGTTGCAACTGTACACTCTTCTGGTCCGTGTTTATTATGGCTCGAGCTGTTTGGCTCGCCGACCACCACTGCTGTTCACCACCGTTCCAGACCAGCCATTGACTTCCACCCCTCCAGATCTGGAAGGGTGTCCTCTGCATTTCTGATCCAGCAAGGCGGTCCCCATTGCCACTCCCGATCAGGCTAAAGGCTCACCATTGTTTCTGTGTGGCTAAGTGCCCAGGTTCGTCCTAATCGAGCTGAACACTAGTCACTGGGTTCCATGATTCTCTTCCGTGACCCACAGCTTCTAACAGAGCTCTAACACTCACCGCGTGGCCCAAGGTTCCATTCCTTGGAATCTGTGAGGCCAAGAACCCCAGGTCAGAGAACAAAAGGCTTGCTGCCACCTTGGGAGCGGCCTGCCACTATCTTGGGAGCTCTAAGAACAAAGACCCACCTGTAACAAAACTACTGAAAATAAAGACACAGAAAAAAATCTTGAAACCAGAGAGACAAAAAAGGCACGATACGTACACGAGAAAATGATAGAAATGATCATAGAATTATTATTAAAACCAGGGAGATAAGAAGNGTGGCCCAAGGTTCCATTCCTTGGAATCTGTGAGGCCAAGAACCCCAGGTCAGAGAACAAAAGGCTTGCTGCCACCTTGGGAGCGGCCTGCCACTATCTTGGGAGCTCTAAGAACAAAGACCCACCTGTAACAAAACTACTGAAAAATAAAGACACAGAAAAAAATCTTGAAACCAGAGAGACAAAAAAGGCACGATACGTACACGAGAAAAATGATAGAAATGATCATAGAATTATTATTAAAAACCAGGGAGATAAGAAGTAAAGGACACAGTACTGTTCAAATCCTAAAGGAATAAAACTGTCAATTCAGAATTTTACATCAGGACAAAAAAAAAAAAAAAAAAAAGCCTTCAAGAATAAAGGATAATTCAAGACAACCTCAAAAGAATGTAAACTAAGATAATTTGTGGCCATCTGATTACACAAAAATAAACATCAAATAATTCAAACTGATATAAAGAATTTAATAAATAAATTGAAGAGAAGGTGAAAACCTTCCTTATAAGAGAATTCTGATTCATACATATAAAAAACTAGGTTAAAAGGAAAATCATCATGAGAGCACTACAGCATTGAAGGCTGATCAATGTTAAAATTCATAGCTAAAAACTTTAAAGAGAATCAGAAGTTTCAGAGATTCAAAGTGTTTCCCTCAAAATATTGGATTACTATGGTGTTTTTAACACATGCTCAGAAATGAGGCTTGATTTTTTTTCCCCTCTTGAGTGTGGCTGAACTTAGTGATTTGCACACGATATCTAGTACCTCCTGATACAATGGGATAAGAAGGCATTCCACTTTGTGGTATTCACACATATTTAAGTAGAAGAATGTTCTGTAAATTACCTGTACAGTACTCTTCAAAAGGTCATGGAGAAAAAAACAATAAACAAACTGTCATAGAGGAAAGGAACCTAAGGAAACGTGTTATCTAAATGCAATGCAATATCCTGGATTGTATCCTGGAGAGAGGAAAAGACATTAGTGGGAAAATCAGGAAAATCTAAATAGAGTTTGCAATTGCACAAAACATAATTAATAAGTTTTGATAACTGGCAAAACATTTAAACATATAAACAAAATGAAGAAGCTAAGTAAACCTCAAATAGAACAAATCCAAAGAAATATGTTCCAAAGCATAGGTTTCGACAGTAGTGAAAGCTAGGTGAAGGATATAAGAAAGTCCTATATTACCTCTGTTATGCTTTTAAATTGAAACATTATTTCTAAGTAAGAGGAGGTTGTAAAAATCTTAAGACCAGTATCTGTGGTATTTCCAGTTCCAACAGTTCTCTCTAAGGATGTTCTTATATCCAGTCCTCGTTTTTACTAATTTCTTGTTTTAGATGAATTATTTCAAGTTATCTGCAAGAAATACAATGCGCAAATATACAAGTAAACAGAGTTTCCTAAATATTTAATCTTAAATGAGAAGCACATCTATGAATTCACATCCTTTAATGCAGTCTTTCATTTGAATTTCACATGGATGAGTCAATAATGCAAATATGCTGCATGATCATAGAAAAAATGTTTCTGACAGCACCATTCTCTCACCTAGGGGAACATTTCCATGTACATGTAATTGCTCCTTAAGTGACAACAACTATGAATTTCTATTAATAGGGACAATGTTTTCTCCTGCCCTTAGACTGCCTCTGGGAAGATATCATCCCACATGTGACTGTGCCTCAGCAGTCCTGCTTTCCCCTTTGCAAAATCAATGGCTTGTATAACACTTTACATTTTTGACCTTACATTATTTCTGATTCCTTCAAATCATCTAAGGACTTGACATAGAATTATGTTCCACATTCTTGTGAACTTTGATGAAGAAAATGTCATCTATTTATTTAAATGCCTGTGAAAGTGTTTTTACTTTATTTATCCACACTATCTTCTAGGTAATGGTTTTGTATTTTCCTTGTACCTTACGCATGGAGATGCAAATTTATAAATTCAAAATAAATAATTCGAATTCTATATAGAAACTACAAATCACTACAAGCTAGAAAGACAGTTTCATTTTTCACTGGAAGTTTAAATCTGATTTGGAAAATCACTGTGATTCTTTGTATCTCCCTATGTCTATTTGCTACGCCACAAAATCATTAATGAGTCAATCCATTCTCCTTAAATGTCCGTTATTTTTTTTGTCATTCTGTTTAATTAAATTATACTTATTCCCATATTAACTCACAATAATAACCATCAACAGATGCCTAAGTTATCCACAGTCTATAACCTTCAAAAAGTCTCAAACCAGAGTCACTTCTTAAAAAACAGTTTACTGGAAGAACCCAGCTTCCATTCAACTTACTTTTACACGAATCACTAAAATATAAACAGGAAAAAAATAAAGAAAAAATGTTATTTACTCCATATAAATGATGTGCTGTTTTAACTGTCTTATTCATTCATATGTTCACTATGTAATGTGTGTTAAATTAGAAATCCCCCTTTGAAGATAAATTTCAAATACCGAATACTCTAGTGTTCATGCTTCATTCCCTGCACTTTTGTTATTTGTGCTTGTAGGTGATAATAATCTTTTTACTTTAAACTTCCCCGACTACTAAAGAAGTATTGAGATTTATTCACATAGTAAAGTGTCTAGAATATAGTAGAATCTCAAAATAATTTGGATTATGATTTAAGGATATCAAAAGATAAAGAGTGTAAGATATTGGCACAGCATAATTAAAGACGTGAGATAAATTATTAGATTCGTAAATATTGATAGAATCTGTTCAATTTATTTTACCATTGTCTTCGTGTTCTTATACAATTCTAACTTGTGCCAGAGCTCTGCAAAGAAGTAGTGTATATCAACAGTCCCCCTCACCCTCAAAATCCTTATTCCCCTGTAACAAATAAAAATTCAGCCGGGCGTGGTGGCTCACGTCTGTAATTCCAGCACTTTGGGAGGCCGAGGCAGGTGGATCATGAGGTCAGGAGATCGAGACCATCCTGGCTAACACAGTGAAACCTCGTCTCTACTAAAAGTACAAAAAATTAGCTGGGCGTGGTGGCGGGCGCCTGTAGTCCCAGCTACTCGGGAGGCTGAGGCGTGAACCCGGGAGGCGGAACTTGCAGTGAGACGAGATCGCACCACTGCACCCCAGCCTGGGCAACAGACCAAAACCCCGGCTAAAAAAAAAAAAAAAAAAAAAAAAAAAAAAAAAAAAAAAAAAAAAAATCAACTAAGGTTCAACAATAATAAATTATAATTTCTTCCTGACTTGGCATATATTTTTTCAGCATGAGTGACTTCTTAATCCTCATTAGGTATTCTTAATCTCGATTAAGTCATTTTTAATTACTCATAACCCACAAACACATGGGTCAGTTCTTATTATCGCAGTAGATTTACTGGATAGATGAAGGAGAAATTAGTTCATGTTGTTTTTGTCTGGTTTATCTTCATGGCGAATTTCTTATATTGATTAAGCCCTCATGAGAAAAGCATCCTGAAACTCTTTGCAGGAGAACAAGGAACTCTGGATCATACCCATTGGTGCAATTAAAGATAATGCAGAAAACTTGCTTACTAGAGAGATTAAAACTATAGTTACTTTGACACTCAGAAGTAGCTTATGCCTACCCACCATATGACCTTTTTGGTTGTATAAAGTTCTATTCTGAGATAAATAACTTTTTTCTTCATCAAATTGATTTCTAGGAAGTCTACTCCTTTAAGATGCTGAAGACATTAGCCTTATTTACCACCTGAATTATTGTAAAGAATCTGTTTTGTTCTTTATAAACATTTCCTATTACCATTTCCCATTGTAGACAACATTATCTTGATACTTACCTTTGAACCAGTAGACGAATATGTACATTTACAAAAAAGAAAGATATTATCTTTGTTCTAAACGTGATTTCTCTTATATGGTGCACAGGAAGTCAGTATAAGAACCTTTTCATGCCACCCAAAGCCTACATGCTATGCCAAACCAAGGGAAGCATTATGGAAGCCCTTATATTTTTTAAAACTCTAGATATAACCAATGCATTCATGGGAAATCTGCATCCAGAGACTCATAACACAGGTTAAATTATTACTCTATTTCTCTTGAGTTCCTTTATACATTTTACCAACTTGCATAGTGTGCAATTTTGTAGAATTGCTCTACAGGAGTAAGAGTGATGTCTGTTTTCTAATCCATGCTGCCCTTTTTGGCTATCATTTCTATGGGGTATGTTTTTCTTATTAAAAAATACATATGCTCACAAAAAAATTGTATTGTAGCTGTTTCAAAGGCACAAAATTCGGTGAGCTTATTATAAAGAATAGTGATGAATAATTTATTCTCCTAAAATAGTTGTTTCACATTTATTCTAGTATCTCCTCTTTTTGGCATTTTGTGCGTATGGTTAGAATTCTTGAATACATCATTCAGTCTGCGTCTTAGGATATAGATAGTTAGGAATGATAATCTTATGTGATCCTTTAGTTTATAATTCTATCAAAGAGAACAAAGAAAACTCATATTGAGCTAACTTCAAAGTGCTTATCTCGATGGGAATCAGCTCTCACAGACACATCCACTGTACATAGGCTTGTTATCCATTTTGATAATATCATACTAGACTTATGTGCATTAGTGGAAAAAAAGATTCACCCTAGTGAATCATTTCCAGTCATCACTGGCAGAGATTAACAGAAGTAAAATCAGAGCATCCAATAAGAAAATTATGTTTTTAGATACCTACATTTTGTATGTCCAATGCTTTCTATCAGGTTTTCAGTACCTGTGTTGAAAATGGCATTACTACTTTATTTATTTATTTGAGATGGATTTTCACTTTGTCATTCATGCTGGGGTACGGTGGCACGATCCAGGCTCACTGCAAACTCTGCCTCACAGTTTAAGTGATTCTCCTACCTCAGCCTCCTGAGTAGCTGGGATTACAGGTGCACACCACCATGCATGGCTAATTTTTGTATTTTTAGTAGAGACAAGGTTTTGCCATGTTAACCAGGCTGTTTTTGAACTCCTGACCTGAGGTGATCAGCCCACCTAGTCCTCCCAAAGTGCTGGGATTACAGGTATGAGCCACTGTGCCTGGCTCTATTTACTTTTGCTGTCTGCAAGAGTGAGAAAAACAAATCACTCACTTGTTTCTAGTAGTTTCTACAGTGACTAAGTTAGCCCTAGTGCTAGAATGTCCTTCACATTCTGTACAGTGTTCAAGAGAATATATTATGTACTTTATTCCATTTTGAATGAGAACATGTATGCCCTGACTTAGGTAAAATGAAGTTCTGTAATATGTAAAAAGTGTTATGTAATAAATAAGTAATTTGGAGAATGTTGCATATTATACTACAGTAGAATCATATGGTATTGTTCTTATTGAAATTTTTCTTATTATATTTACTATGAGAAAAAAAGAGAAATCCATGTAAATTAAGCAGGCCATGCTGTCATTTGATTCCACGAGCACATTGTATGGTTTGAGATGGGAATATTAATGTAGACTTTTTATTCAATTATCAATTTCCTTTACAGAAGACACATATTTCCAAGCTAAGTATAAACCTGGAAATGAAAACATACTGTAGTTTTTCTTAGTAAAACACAGCCAATGCACTTTTGCTATTTGGCAAAATAGCCTTCCATTGCTTATTCTGTGTTGGCTTAATAATACTGTTGGGTAGGAGGGAAACAGCTTTTGGAAAGGAAGTTCTGACTCAGATGTGACCTCAGTGCTTTCTCTTCTTGGTGTTTGAAAATGCACATTAAAATATTAAAGACTAAAATATTCTGCAGTGTGGAAATCTGGGGAAGAAAATATCTTGGCTGACATGGAGCTGATTTGTTTCATTTGACTTTCTCGGGTATCTTGTTTTGTTGATTATTCGTGCTTTCTCAGTCTTTTGTTTCTTAGTTCTTATCACTTTTAATGGGTCCCATATTGTAAAGCAAACAAGCATGAAGCATACACACACACACACACACAAACATGCACATACACACACAAACACAAGCGCACGCGTGACTTAATAAAATATCACAGTCCAGCTGCTTTTATGTCTCATTTAAAAATAAGTATGTTTATTCACTCACATTACATCATTTCCCATTCATTTCTTTGCACACTAAGAACTGAAATTTAACCCAGCACTCCAATAAATCTTTCCATGGCAAGGTCTCAAAAATCCCTAAATAAAATATAGCATTTTTAATCCTTACCTTGCATATATTTTAAGAATCATTTAACACTGTTAACTTCCCCTTTATTTTAGAGCACAGGCTTTATTTAGGTTTTATGTTTCCATGCTCTACTTATTTTAAAACTACATCTCTCAATTAACGGTGCAGATTCTTCTTGTTATACCTGATCCCTAAGTTTTCATAGTTGTTGTTTGTCTGTTTTTCCCAAATTCTTATCATTCAACATACTTTCCCTCAGTAAACTCATGCACTCCAATGGTTTCAAGTTAAATTTCTAACTCTGTCCTTTTTTCCTACTCTAGAATTATCTATAAAACAATCAAACATATAGGTATATATATTTACACACAAGACAGTCCAACTTTTGTCATGAAAGCACAAAATGCTCAAAAATAAATACATCTCTCAACAAACATACCTACTTATGCCCTCCATGTCACTCATTTATTGTATGGCTTATGTTAAAATTTTTGAATACTCCTTCATATCTCCTCCTTCTCTCACTCTGTGAAGCACACCTAATCAATCAGTAAGTCCTGTCCTTTCACTCTTTAATATACATATTAAAGGTCTCTATAATTATTTTTACATCCAGAGTCACTTTCCTAGGCAAGCCACTGTAATATCTTACTTGGTATTCTGTAAAATTCTTGGACAGATTCTTGTACTTTCATTTCTGCCAATCTTCCATGTTTTCCAACATTCACTCATATAAACAAAAAACAGCAAATTCCCACTTAATCAAATTCTATCTGTATCTACTTATTCATCCATCTATTCTATTGAAAACTTAACCCACAGAGGTTTCTATTCATTTGGATTCTACAATTATGTTTTAAATTGTCTTCATTTTCTTTATCATCATAAACTATATCTTTACATTATGAAACAAAAAACAGAGATATATTTAAAGAAAATTTTTTTGTGTGAATATAAATGTTTCCAGAGTCAAATTTCAATGCGGTAAAATAATGAGCTGTTTTCTTTTTTCAGCATTCAAAGACTATGAAAAGCAGAATTAATTCTAAATGGATAAAGTGTTATTTAAATTTATAACAGTATGAAATAAGATGTTAACGTGAAGGCATTATATATCGCAAACTTTGGCGTTACAAAATCTTATTCCAACCTTGACTATAAGGATAACTTCGAACAAGTCACAGCTCATTCTCACAAACAAAATAGAATACTGCTAAATAGACTGAGCATTTTTAGTAAGAACAACATAAATGATAAATATTTGAAAGAAAACTTATTTCTCTATCATCACTGAAAATAGAATAGAAAATTCCGTTAGTACACAAAAGAGTTGTAGAAAGCATTTACAGCTCTTCTCTTCCCTGTCAGTAAAATATAAATTTAAACCTGAAAAAAAAGTTCTAATGGTCACTATTCTTGTATAATGCAAGCTCTTGCTTGTAGGACTTATGTGTACATGTGCAATTCTTTTAAAAAGGGGAAAAAAATGACCTACTATAGTTTTTTATTATTTTGATTGTTTCCAAGAAGTGAACCAACATAAAAGAGACTTTTCATTCTCTTTCTGTCTACCACTTCTGTACAGGAAACTGTATAATTATTCTTTCTGCCACAAACTTCCAGGAGCCTTACATTTGCAGATGAGAAAGGAAAGTTAGTTGGTGCTTGTCTGACTTCCAATAAAATAATGTACTAATCCTTCTTTGTCAGTGATGTCTGCATCTCATTGATTATTTGTAAGAATCCATGAAATTATTGAAATTATTTTGTTTATGTTCAAACTATATAATTTCTAATGTTATGATTAATAAGGCTGCTATTAATATAATTTCACTGTTAATAAAATAAAAATAACAATAATAAATTTAAAGTTTGAAGACCACATATCTCAGATCACCAAGATATGTAGTAAGTGGTAATGTGTGTGCATGTGTTTGAATTTATATTAGCACTTTACAGTTTACTATTCTTTGCCAATGTCGTATTTACAAAAACTGTTGTTAGAAAAGGACATTTATCTTTATATTTTATATTAAATAATATATAGGCTATTTTGCAGGGAATAAGTCGTATCCCTCTTAATTCTTAACTAGAATGTTGCTTTAAAGTGAAAAATATGGAAAGCATATTGTAAATATCCATAGAAGCTAATTTGTGAGCTTAACAACGCTAGTTCCTTTTATTCTCACATCCCATAGATTACAGAGAAAAAAAATTGGAAGATTTTATATCTATAGAAAAATATAAATTCAGTATGTTAAAAGAAATATATAATAGATATATGTCAAATGAGAGTCATAATTGCTCTTTCTGAGTCATAATTGCTCTTTCTGACACTATAGGGTTACCATGTAAAATGCATATTTAAAAATACATTTACCACATACCCTTAACTATAGAATAAAATTCATACTCAACAGGGTAGATTCCTCCACAACCTAGATTAATCCTCTATCGTTAGTTTCAACTTTAGCAATTCTTCTCAGCATGCCTTAGACTAATGATTTCAGACTTTTAGATCTTCTCGGTATTTGCTAATAACATTTCATTATGTTTAATAATATATTTCATTACCAAATTTAGATTACATGCCTTTTAGCATGTGTCATATAGCATTGAAGTGATTCCAAACAGTTACAGAGTTTGCTAAATGAGAGACCACATGACTTGATGTGCTAAAAAATATAGTTGTAATCTGCCGGGCGTGGTGGCTCACGCCTGTAATCCCAGTACTTTGAGAGGCCGAGGCGGGCAGATCACGAGGTCAGGAGATCAAGACTATCCTGACTAACACGGTGAAACCCCGTCTCTACTAAAAATACAAAAAATTAGCCAGTCGTGGTGGCGGGCACCTGTAGTCCCAGCTACTCCGGAGGCTGAGGCAGGAGAATGGAGTGAACCTGGGAGGCGGAGCTTGCAGTGAGCTGAGATCATTCCACTGCACTCCAGCCTGGGTGAGAGAACCAGACTCCGTCTCAAAAAAAAAAAAAAAAAAGGAAGAAAAAGAAAAAAAGAAGAGAAAACATAGTTTTAATCTCTCTCCCCATGAAAATGTTACATCACACCTTATCAGACCATTGGCTTCAAGTAGTGAACTTTCAAACACATATACTACCAATATTTTGAATACAATTTGAGAATGTACACTGTGGCAGGCCTACTCTCTGCCTGACAGTAAGTTTTTCTCCAAAGCCTTGCCCATATCCCATGGCACTGCTCCCTAGCATTAGAGACCTTGGGCTTTGTTGTGAATCTCCACTGTGATGGTTAACCCATCACGTAGAAAGGTGTGCCTTGGCTGGGTGTGGTGACTTTGAAAGGCCTAGGTGGGAGAATCACTTGAGACCAGCCTAGGAAATATGGTGAAACCCTGTCTCTACAAAACATACGAAAAAATGGCTGAGTGTGGTGGAATGTGCCTGTGGTCCCAGCTACTATGGAAGCTGAGATGGGAAAATCACTTGAGCCAAGGAGGTCGAGGTTGCAGTGAGCTGTGATTGCACCACTACACTTCAGCCTGAGCAACAGAATGAGACCCTGGTATGCCTCAAACTTCCATTACATTGTACATGCACAGAGGACTGCTTCCATTGTAATTTAGCAACTAGCCCTTAACACTGGACTCTAAGCAAAATTGGAAGTCATTCACTATGTGTTTAATGTACTCTGTCAAGTGTATTCCCTGTGAGATTTGTTATCATTTTCTTGTTCTCTCCTTGTCTGTAAGTATTGTGAAAAACAATTCTAAAAATATCTTTGTATGGAAATAAAACATTTGATTGGTGAAATCATACTTTGATTACCTCCTTATTTTAACCACACAAAAGAGAATGTCTTACATTCTTCTGTTGAAAGTTGGACATGATGTATTGGGTGAAAGGCAGTGAGGTATGTTGGCCTTTAATTTTATATTTCTGTGGCTAAGCGTCAGCTTTGCTTGCATTCTGCTTAAGCTTTAGCGTCGAGGCTAAAATTTCCTCTAGTATGCTTGTTGTTGTCTCCCCTGTTGTTTTGGGGTTTTCCTAGAGACTCCCTAAATAGATTCTGAGGCTTGCAGGTATTTTAACTGTAATAGCTCATAATTATAAGGAACACTATGGATGTGGTCGGAAGGTGTTGGCAGAGAGAAGCCTTCTATAATTCTATAATTAGGTCTTAAGTCTTTTAATGAGGCTGAGTTGGCTATTTCTCTTCGCCCATGTGGAAGGACAGAGAGAACTGGAGATGAATAGTTCTTTTTCCTCCACCTCAGTGAGGCTTTGGTAAAGCCCGGTAGAGTTAGGCTCCAGTGAAATAGTTTCACTTAAGGGTAGGCCCTGTAAAGGATAACAGAGAGCTCTGAGCATATCCAAAAATATATTTCCCCTCTCTGCACTGAAATCAGGATGGTGTTTATCTTCCATCTTTATGGTGCGAAGCAGTAGGGCTCCTTAGGGGTAAAACTCTGGAAAGTGTAGAAGTTTCCCCGAGTCTGGGACCCCTTGGAGCATTTTACTCTCAAACTCTTCTACATTGAGCTTCCATCACTTTGTCAATTACAGCTTAAGACTCCCTAAGTTATTATCTATCTGCGGGCTTCTGTTTCTAGGCTTCTACTGAGGTAAGGTATTATTCTTGTTATCTGCCTGTCTGTTTCTTCAATTTTAGGATAGGCAGTTTGCCCTGTGACTTCAATTATCTGATGGATGTAAGAAAAGAAGTTGATTTTTAGTTTATTCATTATTTTTACTTGTGAGGATAGGAATGGCAAATTCCAAGCTCTTTACATGTCAAATTAGAAACATGATAGAAACTTAAACATTTATCTTTCACTTTCTCACACTCTCCACCTAGATAAGTGAAATTTCTTTTGATTTTGAAGAGCAATATTCATTAAGATTAACTGACATAGTGAGGGTATCATTCTAGGACATTAACAATAAGGAAAGCAAGAACTCAGACCAAAACCATAAATAATTGAAAGAAAAGGATCAAATAGGCTTGACAGTATCTAAGGTAAAATATGATTACTTGCAGGATGCAACAGAGATCTACTAGTAACTCTTACCAGTGCCACATCCACAATTTCCATCACAGCTCACCCCTTTCTGTGAACTAAGTTGAAATGACTAACCACAGTCTAGTTCAATGTTCTCTATTTCTGCTTTTCTAGTTTTTCATGAACACCACATTCCTTATAATCGTTTTTCTCTATATAAATCTTTGTTCATCGTCAATCACTTATTAGATTCTTTTTGTGTTTTTCAACTGGTACTCTACTCTTTGCTAGTGACTAATAGATCTCTCCCTCTTTCCTCCCCATCTCTCTCAATATATTTATACATATACACCCACTGACAGTCATTACACACACATAACACACACATACATCTCTCTGTCTCTGTCTCTCTGTCTGTATGGCTATGCCCAACATATTCACTTTTTAGAACTTATTTGATAATGTATCTAATCCAGCAAATATTAAAGTACAAAAAATTTTAAAAAGAAGACACAGAATATAGAATACAGTGACTGATCCACAAGAGAAGAGACAGGAGTTTCAGGTGGACAGAAGAGGAGACGAAATGGAAAGCAACCACAATAAAAAAGAAGAGGAAGTACAGGGTCTTTGAAAGAGGTGAAAAGAAAAGAAAAGGCAAAAAAGGCAGATTATAGATTTTTTGGTATAATTCACACTTTAGGTGAAATTAATGATATAAGAAAGAGATATCATGTAATCAATCAATATAATGGCAGCAATCATTACTCTAGCAGAAAAGGCAACAAAAATTATACAAGAAAGTAATGTTAAAAATAGGAAGTCAACCAACCATGGTCTAATTTGGAAGAAGAGGTGAGTGGATAAGAAGGTAAGTGTGTGTGTGCATGTGTGTGTGTGTATGTGTGTGCACATGTGTGTGAAAGAGAGGGAAAAAAAGAGAGGCAGAGAAAGAGAGAAAATAACAGAAAGACATTGGACTTTTTATCATGATTATATTTTTTTTACTGGCCTCTGGGTTATGAAATTGGGATCTCAGAGAAGGAATTTTATTCTACCATATCATCAGCACATACAATATTTAATTCTAATATTAATGTAGCCATTATCATTTAGCATTAAAATTGTATTATCATATATGATTATAAACTGGAAATTAAACATTATTTTCATTTTGAATTTAAAAGTATAGTGAACAGAGTTTGGAGGGAAAAGAGGAGAGAAAAAAATAGTGAAAACATAAATG
>NW_016826165.1:354209-372051 GCF_001698545.2 Rhinopithecus bieti
AAAAAAAAAAAAAAAAAAAAAAAAAAAAAAAAGAATCTCTTATGTTTCAGCCCTATGTTTTGGATTAGAGTGTAAAACAGTCAAGTGTATTTTATTACCAAATTCAAATTATACATGATTGATTATAAAGAAAGTAGAAAAGAAAAAATAATAATACGTGTGATAAGAGCTAAGAAGGAAATAAGTAGTAATGGGTAAAAAGTAATGGTTCAAGGGGTTCAGGAAAGACCTTTTAAATGACAGCATCAAATATATCAAAGATGGGAAGGAGCCAGAATAAAAGAACTACATAAATTTTTATCAAGGCCAAAGGGACAGACATGCTTAGTATAAAACAGCATAAAATTTTCTAGGGCCATTTACAAGGCCACTGTATCTAAAGTGATCTTCATAAGAGGGTGCGCCTCACCAGATGCTGCCCCAGAGGTAAATGCGTCATAGGTTTGTATGACATTGCAAAGCATTTGAGAATGGTCAAAGGTTGAAGAGAGTAACAAGCATATAAACATGTATTTGAAAAAAGGATCAACAGAACATTTTGAGCCATTAAGTATATTGGTTTTAAAAACATTTTCAAATGGAATGCTCCTAGTTTCTGGCTTTGGTAAGTATGCAGACAGGGATGTAATTATTCACAATGCTGGGAGAGTGAAAAGGTAGAGGAGATATAAGTGAGCAAGCTTCAAACATGTTATAATGTTTCTCTGATTGTGAACTATCAAAGTGATAAATAGGCAGTGTGACATACGAGCATGAACTTATGAAAAACAATTGGGCTTGAATATGTAAATATAATGGTTTAAGGAATATAGAATCTATAATATAGATGGTATACTAATGATGTTACCCAGGGAAAAAAAATGTAAACTGTCAGTAGTTCTTAGAACCAAACCTTGAGAGACTTTTAAAAGATTAGTTCATGTCAGGAGAGGTGTCAGTTAACTTCAAGTCAGAAATCTACACACTTAAATGAGAGGTGTTTTCAAATGATTATTGTAAGTGAGAAAAGTGTGGGTGATAAACTTTTTATCTTCAATATTTTATAATATGCTCACACCAGTCTAGTCATTTTCTGACAATGAGGTCAGTGAACTAAATTTGACAATGCTTCATGGCATTAGGGCCATCCTGGCAACTGCAGGTTACGTCTCAGTAAAGTCATGATGTGAGAAAACTGTCAACAGTGGAGCTGAAGGTGAATTGGTGGCTTTTCACTTACCTCAAATAGGGGCAGCAACAAAAATATAATTATTAAAAGCTTGCATTGCAAATGCCCTCTGCTCTATCACTGCCTTGAGGAAATAGTGGTGATTTTCAAACTTTTAATGATGATCTATCTTAGTGACCCAGAAAAGGATGGCTGTATCTAAGATGATTTTGGATAAATATGTACATGAATTATAACAAAATAATGTTATAAGTTATTCTAAACATTTGCCAATGATGTTCTTCAATTAATGATAACTAAACCGAGTGAATCAGTATTCAACTGGCATTGAATAGTGATGCTCAGGTTCACATAAATCTGAATCCATCAATCATAAACTTCCTGAACATCCCTATTGAAGTGATGATTGACTTTGTACTAAATAACTTCTATAAATGTCATTGTATAAGATAAATTTATCCTATGCTCAAATTTACCCTTCATCTCCACTGTCATCCTGTTTAGATTAGCAAGCATTCTTATTTGGAACGTTTTTTTTCAGTTTGTTTATTTTTGCTATTTGTATAACTCATGAGAAAAAGTCACTAATTCTCCCAATTCAACAAAAAAGTCATTTCAAAGGATTTGACTTTACAAAGCTAAATTAATCCTCCCAAAGATTCTGTTTTAGCTGGTAATTCCCTTCATTCTGATTATGTAAAATTGAAAGTTTTGTTGAGATGATAAAGAAAATGCATGAAATTAAAATTTAAGTAAAATAAACATATCATTAAAATTCATGAAACTAGAAATAATACATACAAATTTACAAAATAAGCAGAAAAATATCAGGAAATGAAACAGTTAATTAGTAATTTCTACATTTACTTTACAGTTTTATTTTTTAAATTTGTATGAAAAACAGAAATAAAAATTATATACTTTTTTTATACTTTTATGTTCAGGGGTACGTACGCATGCTTGTTATCTAGGTAAAATTGTGATTGTGTCAGGGAGGTTTGTTGTGATTATTCTGTCACCCAGAGAATAAGCCTAGTACTCATCAGTTATTTTTTCTAATCCTCTTCTTCCTCCCACCCTTCACCCTCTACAGGCCTCAGTGTGTGTTGTTACTCTCTGTGTGTCCATGTGTTCTCATCACTTAGTTCCCAGTTATACATGAGAACATGCAATATTTGATTTTCTGTTTCTGCATTAGTTTGCTAAGGATAATGGCCTTCAACTCCATCCATGTCCCTTCAAAGGACACAATCTCATTCTTTTTATGGCTGCATAATATTCCCTAATGTATAGATACCATGTTTTCTTTATCCAGTCTATTACTGATGGGCATTAGGTTGATTCTATGACTTTGCTATTGTGAATAGTGCTGCAAGGAACATTCAAATGCATGCATCTTTATAATAGAATGATTTATATTCTTTTGCCTATACACGCAGTAATGAGATTGCTGGGTTGAATTCCACATACTCTTTCTTTTTTTCTTTCTAAATTCCAAATAAATATGCATACACTTAAATGGTACTTTTTACTCTCACTCTTTGGTCTATAGCATAACTTCCAAAGTACATATTTATATGCAAGATGTATCAACTTACGAAACAGAACTAGCCCATATAATGTCATATTGGAGAAAGAAATGTACTGCCCAAATAGATGCTACCTCACTGGTTTGGCCAATTATCAGAAGAGTAAACAGTTTCTTTCATAAATAAAATATTTCTCAAGCATTAATGGGAAAAGTCACATGGACTTTTAGGCTACGTTGTATTAGATTTTCTAGACTCTTTAAAACAATCCATATTATATTTTCCAATAGTCCTATAGGATGCTTTTATTGTCCATGATTCTTAAGCTGAATTCTGGTTTTGACACATAACTTGTGTCACATTCAATCTACCTTTCAGCAGGACTTACAATAAAAATCACTCAAGCAAAATTCTATAAGATAAGTAAATTTCAAGTGTAACAAGCAATGAATTAGTTATCAAGTTTTAGACAAAATGTTTCCAGCAATGGATGGCATCAGTCCAGTTTAGGCTGCTATAACAGAATAATACCTGAGATTGGATTACAAAGAACAGAGATTTATTTCTTACAGTTCTAGAAGCTGGGGTTGAGGGGCCAGCATTTGGCAAGGGCCTTCTTGCTACATCATGTAATGGCAGGAGGCAGAAGTGCAAGAGAATGTGTACACATGTGCGTGTCAGGGAGAAAGTGGGGAAAGGGGCTACACTCATAATTTTATCATGAATAGATTTGCAAAATAACTAACACATTCCCACAACAATGACAAGAGGGCGGAACTCTGATGACCTAATTACCTCTAAAGTGTCCACCTCTTAACACTGTTGCACTGGGTACAATTTTCAACACATGAATTTTGGAAATACCTTTGGGGTGATTCAAGTTACAGCAGTGGCATCATTCATCATGAAGTGTAAAATATATCTCTATGCCTAAAATAATCTTTTTGCTTGTTTACTTTGTGCAGCAATCTGTGAACTCTGCCTTTCAAATATCTATTGTGATAGTTCAAGTTTCTCTTACAAAGGAAAGGATTTTATTTAATAACTTGAAAAGTTTCCATGCAAAAAAATTCAGTCTACTACAAATAATTTATTATTATGTGGCATGGTCGTAGACACTCTGCCGTCATACACAATGCTCCAAGAGGAATTACGTTTGTCATTGTCAATACGCTTCCAGGCTAAAATTAATTTATGTATTTATGAAAGCCAATTGCTCATCAAATTAACTACTTGTTAATTATGTTGTTATTAATTTTAGCTGGTTGAATACCAATTTGTTTTAGATTTTAAGTTCATTAAAGCTTGTAAGTCCCCCATTAATATTGATCTTCAGTGCTATCTATATTTGCTCAAAAAACTTAAAATAACAAACAAATATATCTAAATAGTATAAGGTAAGAGCATATAATTAAAACTTTATTGAAGTTTCTAAAATCTCTATTAGTTATATACAAATATAAATTATATTTAAATATAAATATTTAAAGCAAATATAAAAATATAAGCAAAGATTATATATAATATATATTAAAATAAATACTTATATATTACAATACACATTTCAAATATTTGGTATAATATAATTATTTTATGTAATTTTATAATTATATATATAATTATGTATATATATATATATAATATAATTATGTGAAACAATGAAAAAATAAACCGGAAGCCATTCCTATGGATAGTCAATTACAAATTAGGATCTATTTCTTTTGAAAGTATGATTCTCCTGAATTTTATAAGGGTACTTTTATAAATACAAGATAACAGATAATTTTTTGAATAAATTTGTTTTGCAATCTAATTTTAGGAATCTGCAATAAAAGTGTATTAAGTCATTAACAGTAAAACTAGTTCACTGTTAGATTGTATCTATGTATATCTACTAATATGTTTCTATGTTGTGTTGTTATTTTTAAGCCCATCTAAATTACAATGAAAAATGAAAAAACTTAAAATTATTAATGATTTGGAGGTCAAATACTCCAACTTGCTAGCCAAAATATGAATTTCCCTAATGGTTATTGATGTATATTGTATAGCTGCTGCTTAATGTCTGCTGCAGAGCCTGGTGACTTATTTCTTGATGGCACGATTTATGGAGTTATTTATAAAATTGAATAATTACCAAAAAATCTTATATATAATTGCAATATATATTTAATTGGTATGGTAGTTGTACATATTTTGGAGATGCATGTGATATTCTGATACTCATGTACAATGTGTAATGATCAAGTCAGTGTGATTGGGCTAGTCATCACTTCAAATGTTTATCTTTTCTTTATGTTGGAAACATAATAATTCTTTTTTTCTAGCTATTTTGAAATACACAACAAATAATTCCTGATAATATCTCTATTGTATTATCAAATAGTAGAATTGATTCCATCTATCTAACTGTAATTTTATACCTTTTATCCAAATTCTCTTCCCTCTCCCTCTCCTCTTCCTTTTACATCCTCTAGTGACCACCCTTCTGGTCTCTCCTTCCTTGATATACACTCTTTTGACTCTCACTGATGAGTCAGAACATGTAATATTTGTCTTTCTGTGCCTGGGTTATTTCACTTCACTTAATGACTTACAGTTTCATTCATGTTGCTGCAAATGGAAGGATTTCACATTTCTTGTTGGCTGAATAATATTCCATCGTGTATATATACCACATTTTCTTTATCTGTTTATTCCCTGATGAACACTGACATTGATTCCATACTGTGGCTATTGTGAATAGTGCTGCAATAAACATGGTATTGCATATATCTCTTCAATATACTGATTTCCTTTCTTTTGGATGTATACTCAGTAGTGAAATTGCTGGAACATATTACAATTGCATTTTCATTTGAGGAACTTCTAAAAGGTTTTCAGAATGGCCATCCTACTTTATATTCCCACCAATAGTATGCAAGTATTTCTTTTCTCCACATCTTCATCAACATTTTCTTTTTTTTTTTTTTTTTTTTTCGTCTCTTGGATAAACGCCATCCTAACTTCGATGAGATGATATCTCATTGTGGTTTTGATTTGCATTTTCCTGATAATTGCTGCTGTTGAGCATGTTTTCTACATACCTGTTGATCATTTGTATGCCATCTTTTGAGAAATGTCTATACAGGTTTAGCCTTTTGTTGTTTGGATTTTTGGTTTTCTACTATAGAGTTGTCTGAGTTCCTCATATATTCTGGTTATTAATGACTTGTCAAATAACAAATATCTTCTCCCATTCTGTAGGTTGTCTTTTCACTGTATTAATTGTTTCTTTTGCTATGCAGAAGCTTTTTAGTTTAATATAACCACATTTATTAATTTTTGCTTTCAGTGGCTGTGCTTTTGAAGTCTTACCCCAAGAATTGTTGCCCAGACCAATGTTCAAAAGCATTTCCCTATGGAATTACATTTAAATCTTTATCCCCTGTGACTTCATTTTTATATATGGTGAAGGATGGGGATCTAATTTCACTCTTCTGCATATGAATATGCAGTTTTTCCAGCACCATGTTTTAAACAGACTCTCTTTTCCACAGTTTGTGTTCTTGGTGACTTCATTGAAAATAATTTGGCTGTAAATTTGTGAATTTATTTTTGATTTCTCTACTTTGTTCCATTGGTCTAAATGTCTGTTTTTTATGACAGTGTCATGTTGTTTCAGTTACTATAGCTTTGTAGTATAATTTGAAATCAGGTGATATGATGCTTCTACCTTTGTTCTTTTTGCTATGCTTAATTTAAGTATTCAGGGTCTTTTGTGATTTGATAGGAAATTTAGGATACTTATTTTATTCCTATGAAGACTGTCATTGGCAAATTGATAGGAATTGTAAAGTCACTTTGTGTAGTATGGACCTTTTAACAATATTGATTGTTTAAATCCAGTAAACATAGAATATATTTTCATTTTGTGTCCTCTTCAATTTCTTTCATTAATATTTTATAATTTTTTCTTGTAGAGTTCTTTCACTTCTTTAGTTTCTATGTATTTTTATTTTTATAGCTATTATAAAAGGGAATACTTTCTTGATTTCTATTTCAGATAAAACCTATCAGTATACAGAAACACTACTGATTTTTGCATGCTGATTTTGCATCCTTCAGCTTTACTGAATTTATCAGATCTGAGAGTTTTTTGTTCGAGTCTTTATGTCTTTCTAAATATGTCATCTGCAAATGAAGATACTTTGACTTCTTTATTTCCAGTTTGGATGTCTTTTGTTTCTTTATCTTGACTAATTCCTCTGGCTAGAACTTCCAGTACTATGTTGAATAAAACTGGACATTCTTGTCTTTTTTCAGATCCTAGTGGAAAGGCTTTGAATTTTTCCCCATTTAGTATCATATTAGCTGTGGGTTTGTTATATGTGGCCTTTATTATGTTGAGTTATAGTTCTTTAACACCTGCTAGTTGAGGGTTTTGTCATGAAGCAGTGTTGAATTTTATTGAATGCATTTTCAATATCTGCTGAAATGATCCAATGGTTTTTATTTTTGATTCTGTTGATGTGATGTGTCGTGTTTATTGATTTCTGTACATTAAAACATCTTTGCAGCCCTGGGATGAATTCCACTTCACTATGGTGAGTAAAGGATTTTTTGTGTATTTTTGAAATAGAGTTTCACTCTCGTTCAGGCTAGAGTGTAGTGGTGCCATCTCGGCTCACTGCAACCTCCACCTCCCGGGTTCAAGCTATTCTCCTGCCTCAGCCTCTCAAGTGGCTGGGATTACAGGCACCCACCACCATGCCCAGCTAATTTTTGTATGTTTAGTAGAGACGGGGTCTCACCATGTTGCCCAGTCTGGTCTCAAACTACTGACCTCAGGTGATTTACCCTCCTCGGCCTCCCAAAGTGCTGGGATTACAGGCGTGAGCCACCATGACTGGCTGTTGAGTGAAATTTTTAAAGTGCTGTTGAATTTGTTTTGCTGCTATTTTGTTGAGAATTTTTAAATCTATACTCTAATTGGAGATATTGGCCTGTAATTTTCTATTGTTCTGTCCTTTTCTGGTTTGTTATCAAGGTAACGATGGCCTCATAAAATAAGTTTAGAAGTATTTCCTTCTCTTAATTTTGTTTGAAATAGTTTGAGTAGGATTAGTATTGGCTTTTACTTAAATGTTTGGTAGTATTCAGTAGCAACCCCAGCAGGTCATGTACTTTTCTTTGATGGCAGAATCTTTGTGCTTCAAATTTGATACTCATTATTGGTGGTTCACTTTCTCTGTTTCTTCCTGGGTCAATCTCGGTAGGTTGTATATGCCTAGAAATTTATCTACTTCTTCTAGGTTTTTCATTTTGTTGGCATAAAGTTGTTCTTGGTAATCTTTATTAATTATTCATACTTATGTAGTAATAGTTATATATACTTTTTTTTGTTTCTCTGGCTTTATTTATTTGGGTTTTCTCTCTGCTGCTTAGTCTAGGTAAATGTTTGTCAACTTGGTTTATCTTTTCAAAAAAAACGACTCTTCATTTTGTTAATTTTCTGTATTATTGTTTTAGATCTCAATTTTATTTATTTCCACTCTGATCTTTATTATTTCTTTTCTTCTGGTACTTTTGGATTTGGTTTAATCTTGCTTTTCTAGTTCCTTGAAGTATATAATTTGATCATTTATTTAAAGTCTTTCTATTTATTTGGTACATGTGTTTATTGCTATTAAACTTCTATCTTAGTACTGCTGTTGATGTATCCAAGAAAATCTGATATATTTTGTTTTCATTTTCATCTTCATTTGTTTAATTTTTTTTCTAATTTACTTCTTAACTTTTTAATTGATACATTGTTCATTCAGGAACATCTTTTAAAATTTCCATGTATTTGTACAGTTTCCAAAATTCTTAGTATGGATTTCTAGTATTATTCTCTTGTGGTTATAAAAGATACTTGATAAGATTTTGACTTTTTTGAATTTATTGATACTTGCTTTGTGGTCTAACAGATGGCCTTCCTACAGAATAATTCATGTGCTGATGAAGAGAATCTATGTTCTGCAACAGATGGATGAAATCTGCTAAAAATGTCTGTTAGGTCTATTTGATCTATAGTATACTTTAACTCCAGTGTTTCTTTGTTGATTTTTTGCCTGGATAATCTATTCACTGCCAAAAGCAAGCTGTTGAAGTCCCCTTACTATGATTGTATTGCAGTCTCTTTCTCTCCCTTTGGATATATTAATATTTGCTCTATATATTTTGGGTGGTCCAGTCATGTATATTGACTATTATTATATACTCTTGCTGAATTGAACACTTTATCATTATGTAATGACCCCCTTGTCTCTTTTTACAGTTTTGACTTATAATCTATTTTATCTGATATAATTATAGCTTATATTTATATCAGACAAAATAGAAAGACTGCTCTTCTTTGGTTTTCATTTGCAAGTAATTATTTTAATCCCTTTAATTTCAGTCATAATTGAAGTGAGTTTTTATTAAGAAGCATATAGCTGGGTCTTGTGTTTTAATCCATTCAGCTATTCCATTTTTAAAATTAGATAATTTAGTCCACTTCAGTTGATTGTTCTTATTGATTGGTAAGCACTAACTATTGCCATTTTACTACTTGTTTTATAGTTGTTTTATAATATCCTTCTTTCTTTCTTTCTTTCTTTCTTTCTTTCTTTCTTTCTTTCTTTTCTTTCTTTCTCTTTCTTTCTTTCTTCTTTCTTTCTTTCTTTTTCTTTTCTTTCCTCTTTCTTTTCTTTCCTCTTTCTCTCTCTGTCTTTCTCCTTCCTTCCTTCTTACCTTCCCCTCCTCCTCTTCCTCCCCTTCATTCCTCCTTCCCTCCCTCTTTCTTTTCTTTTCTTTTCCTTCCTTCCTTCCTTCCTTCCTTCCTTCCTTCCTTCCTTCCTTCTTCCTTCCTTCCTTCCTTCCTTCCTTCCTTCCTTCCTTTTCTTTCTTTCTTTTTCTTTCCTTCTTTCTCTTTCTTTCTTTCTTTCTTTCTTTCTTTCTTTCTTTCTTTCTTTCTTTCTTTCTTTCATTTTCTTTCTTTTTTCTTTTCTTTCCTCTTTCTTCTCTTTCCTCTTTCTCTCTCTGTCTTTCTCCTTCTTTCCTTCCTACCTTCCCCTCCTCCCCTTCCTTACCTTCATTCCTTCTTCCCTCCCTCTTTCTTTTCTTTTCTTTTCCTTCCTTCCTTCCTTCTTTCTCTTTCTTTCTTTCTTTCTTTTCTTTTCTTTCCTCTTTCTTTTCTTTCCTCTTTCCCTCTCTGTCTTTCTCCTTCCTTCCTTCCTACCTTCCCCTCCTCCTCTTCCTCCCCTTCATTCCTCCTTCCCTCCCTCTTTCTTTTCTTTTCTTTTCTTTTCCTTCCTTCCTTCCTTCCTACCTTCCACTCCTCCCCTTCCTCCCCTTCATTCCTCCTTCCCTCCCTCTTTCTTTTCTTTTCTTTCCCTTCCTTCCTTCCCTCTTTCTTTCTTTCTTTCTTTCTTTCTTTCTTTCTTTCTTTCTTTCTTTCTTTCTTTCTTTCTCTCTTCCTTCCTTCCTTCCTTCCTTCCTTCCTTCCTTCCTTCCTTCCTTTCTTCCCCTTCCTCCCCTTCCCTTCCTTCCTTCTTTCCTTCCTTCCTTCTTTCCTTCTTCCCTTCCTTCCTCCCTTCCTTCCCTCCTTCCATCCTTCTTTCATTCCTTTTCTGTTTTCATTCTTTCTTGTTTTCTTGCTGTATTTATTGTTGTCTTCCTTTATCTCTGGTGTTATATTTTAATTTTTTTAAATAATATATCTATTATAAGTTGGCTTTGTGATTACCAAAAGATTTACAAAATATCTGATTATTATAACCAGTTATTTAAAACTTATAGCAACTTAACATTTGTCACAGTACAAAAAAAGAAGCATGTTAACAAAAGTCGTATGCATTACTTTCCTTCTTTCCCCACATTTAAAATTTTTGATGTCACAATTTGCATTTTATAATGCCTACCTTGACAAATTGTTGTACGTATTATTATTTTTATCTTTTAGTCTTCCTAGTAAAGATATAGGTGATTATACACTATATTCACAATATTAGTGTAACAATCACATTAGCATCCTGTTTTTTTTTAATTTTTTTTCTTTGTTTTTGGTTTAAGAATTCCCTTTAGCAGTACTTGTAGAACATATCTGGTAATGAAAGTTTCTCTCAGCTTTGAGAAAGTCTTTATCTCTTAATTCTGAAAGAAAGCTTTTCCAGTTATAATATTCTTAGTTGGCAAAGTTTTTCCTTAAGCATTCTATATATAATGTCCCACTCCTTCCTAGCCTGCAGGGTTTCTGCTGAGAAGTCTGCTGCCAGGTGTACTGGATATTTCTTATACTTTATTTGCTTGTTTTCTTTTGCTGCTTTCAGAATCCTCTTATTGTCTTTGACCTTTGAGATTTTGATTATATGTATGGAGGTATTCATATTTAGTTGCATCTGATTTGTGACCTTTGACCTTCCTGTACATAGGTAGTTATATCTTTCTCCAGATTTGGAAAGTTTTTTTTTAATGTCTTTTTTTTTTTTTTTTTTAATGCTTTGCTTTTCAGATCCCTCTTTAATTCTAATAGCATACATTTGCTCTTTTGATATTGTTTGACAAATTCTGTAAGAGTTTTTCAGTCTTTTTTCTCCCTTGACTATGCATTTTTAAATAGTCCACCTTCAAGCTCACTGATTCTTTCTTCCATGTGATCAATTTGTTTGTCTTCTATATTTCATTTACTACAATGTTTAGCTCCAGAAAATCTTTTTGATTTTTAAAATTATTTCAATCTCTCTGTTAAATTTATCTGATTAATTTCTGAATTGATTAATTGTGTTTTCTTAAAGTTCATTGAGCTTCCTTAAAACAGGTAGTTTTAATTCTTTGTCTGAAAGATCACACATCCCCATCACTTTAGGGTCAGTCTCTGGCATCTTGTTTTTTGGTCCATTTTAGTGATGTCATACTACCCTGAACGTCACTGATGCTTGTGGAAGTGTGACAATATCAGTGTGCATTGAGTGATTCGGTATTCATCTTGGTCTATGCAGTCTGGCTTTGTTTGTGCCTGTTTTTCTTCAGAGGGATCTCCAGGGCTTCTACGCAGACTGACTGTTTCATTTCCTGGACCTGTGATCACTTCAGCCATCTCAGAACTATACGATGTTCTAAGCCAAGGCCTGTCGCAAGTCTTGCAAGTACTCTATGGTTGATGCAGCTTTGTGGCCCAAATGTATGAGAGGAAAACCCAAGCAGGATACTGGGAGGGTATGCTGGTCAGGGGCCTGAGTTCAGAAGACTGTCCTGGTAGCCCAGGTAAGCATGCCTCTCAGTAGGTCTCTGCAATAGTAGAATGGTTCCTTGACTAGAACAGAAATTGCCAGAAATGAGGCAGGGCCTCCTTCAGATTTGTTGTGGGATGGAGATTGCCTGTCACATTCACTCAGACAGGCGCATATCTCCCAGTAAGTCCTTGCATAGATGGACTGCAGCAGGAGGTGCAGAAGCTGAGACTGAGCCCCCTCGAAATCTGTAGAACAGAGACTGGAGAGTACAGTTCCATTGTCTCAGAGCGTATGCAGCTCCCAGGAGAACTCTGTACACACGGGATAATTTCCCAACTGCCACTGGAGATAGCTGGAGCTAATACTGAGCTCTCTTGGGATCTTCTATGGGGCTGAGGCTGGAGAGCCTGGTCTTGTTAAATCAGAGGGCCATGTATCCCTCAGTAAGTCTGTGCAAAATTGACATAGTTCTTCTGTTGCCATATAGGGGTGCAAGGCAGTGGCTGGAGCTGGGACTGGGCTTCTTGGAGTCCAATGTGGGGCAAAAGCAGCAGAGTACAGTCTTTTTGGCTTACAGGGGTCCATATCTCCCAGCAAGTGCCTGCACAGATGATCTAGTTTCCTCATTGCAGTGAGAGAGGCTACAGTTGAGATTATGTCCTCATGGGATATGTTCTGTGACAGAGCTTGGTGAGCCCATCAGGGAGGCCCAGACTGCAAGATATGGCTGAGTCTCTCTCTGCATCCTTGTATAAGCCACTCTTAGCTGGGACCTCAGTTTGAGAAGGCTGAAGCAGGGCCACAGGGCCACTTTCAGGTGCTACTGCTGCCAGTGGGCAGACGACCCTTTCCGTCAAGGTACTAGTGTGCGTGCTTCCTTCTAGACTGCTCAGCAGATGGTTTTGCTTGCAGGCTGAAAGCCAAATGGGACTGTAGCCAAGTCCCTTGAAAGGCTAGGCCATTTCTGTGCTTGAATCCAGGAGCAACCTTGGTGGATCAGCCACCCAGGTGCCAGTTGCCCTCAAAACAACCCTCCAGAATTTTGTGTTCTACTAGAGTTCACAAACTCCTACCTGAATCCTGAGGCTCCTAAAGAAAGATTTTTAACTATTGATGGGTGCAGAATTTTGCAGTTTTGGGGAATATGAGCAGCTTCTATTTCACCACCTTAATTATATCACTCCCTTATAATATATATTTAAATATTTTTTGATGGATTTTGTTTGCTCTCATGTTATTCAAAGAATATTTATTGCTTTCTTGCTGTAAAACTTTATAAAAACTTAATGATATTACGCTCCTCCTCCCACAAAAGGTTCTTTAATGTGATGCATCATTAAATCCAAATATATATCTGCACAGGGCTTTCAAAAAATGTAACACTGAAGTTCCATGTGGGAAACCATGAACACTAAAGTCAATTAAGATAATGTATTGCTGTTTTTCTGAATGATAAACTTCTATAAAGATTCTATATAAATATTTATTTAGTAGGGATACGGTTTGCTTACTAAGTATTAAATAGCGTAACACAGATTTTATTACCTTAAAGTATTTTATCATAAAATTTCAAAATTTAGTAAAACAATTTTGAAAAGAAGAAAAGAAGGATGGAAAAGGTGAGTGGAAAGAAGTCAGTTAACTTAAATGCAGTGAAATGAGAACCCCTGATTAAGCTAACTTTCTGTTTCATTGAATTAATTTTATGTTGAGTCTTTATTTTTATGTATTTATTTATTTGTTGTAGTGGTGGAACACATTACTTGAGACATACACATTATTTAAATAACTTTATTAATGCTAACAATGGAGAGAACTTTAGGCAACAGAAAATCTGACTGTATTAATATCAGAGCAACTTGCAATTGGAAGTAGAGGAAAAGGCTCCAGACTTTCCCCAGAAGACCTCAGACTTTTCTCCTACTATGTCAGTGACCGGATTAAGTGAGGCAATACAAAATTGCAATGACATGCTATATCACCCACACTGACATGACCAGAGTTAATGGAAGAAGTGGTGGGTAATTAGTTACCAGAACTCTCAAGGCCAATGTTTCAAGACAGACTTCAAAAAATAATAACAACAATTTTCTACTTTTTGTCCTTATTCTTTGTGGTCCAAACTTCTTATCAAGTTCTTTCATATTTATATTTTTCTTCATTACAAGATAATTGCTTCAGTTTGAGTTTTGTTCCAATCTTGAGTGAGGTAGATGCAATCTCACCAAAAGTACTCACCAAAATTTTGTATTGCTACTTGTGTAACCATCAGTGTGCTATTTTAAGAATATAAAACACTGCACATTTTTATCAGAGTTCACCTAAATGTGTCTCAATTTCTATAATCGCTTTCATTTTCTCTCACATATCCTTTCTCTCAGTCTTTCTCTTACTGTCATGAAAATCTGGCTGACTTATTTTTTGATAATCTACTTTTTGTCTTTCTTTTTTCCTAAATAAATATATTTCCCTTCTAAATCCCCTTTAATTTGCATACTTTATTCAAGATCCAGAAATGCAACAGTTAAATTTAATCTGATAATGCCCCTCACATGTAATTATAAAGTCTCTATGTTTCTAAACATAATTTATTGATCTATCTTATCATTAATTATCTTGTGGTTTCTAGGTCTATTTTTTAATAACCGTAAAGTCTGCTATTTTCCAGGAGTAATTAAATAAATACATCAATGTACTTTAGTAATTCAAAAGTGCTACATTAAATTCGTGGTGCAATATCTCTTTCAGAAATCTAAAGGTGTATGATGCATAAAAACGTAATACTCCAAAGACATAGGGGATATTTATTGTACTCATATCCTAAATCAATCATTTTATAGTCAATTCCTTCTTGTCTATTGTATTCTTAAAGCAAATCCAGTTTAACGTAATTTAAGGTATTTCTAGTCTGATTAACCAAGTTTTTCTGTAAAATAGAGATTCTTCTAAAAGAGGGCATATCGTAGAGTTTTGCAACACAGTCTTTGGAGTGAATATTCCATCTATTTAAATTTCTAGTCTGCCATTTACAGGTAATGTAATCTTAGGCAAGTTAATTATGATTTAAATCTACTGACTTGGTTCTAATAAGGCTTTCTTATGTCTTCTCTAGGTTGTTGTAGGAATTAAACTATTGAGGATGAAGTGAAGTAGGTCTGATTCCACAGTTTACTCAGAACCACCATTTTCTGCTCTCTCCTCATGTTAAACAATCTGAATTCCAAATAAATGCTAGTATGGACTTGAACCAAAATAGCCAATACTTATATGAAAGATGGTTATCAAGTTAAGTAAAATTAGTAAAATAAAAACAAAAGGAAGGCATTTGCAAGAAAGAATAAAAGCGAGGGTTTAAAGACAGTCAGCGCTAGACTACAAAACACAAAGACTTCACTACTTACAATTTCCTGGCTGTTCTCCACAAGTTATTTGGTCTCCTTAACTCCTTTTCTTTTTTTCTAAAACTTAAATTAACATGTCGCTTTTATAGGGCTGTAATGCAGATTAAATAAAATAAGTCATATATAAAATATAACACAGCTCTAATTAAACAGCTAATAAATAATATCTTGTATTAAAATTCTCAATGTTGTCATATTCATTAAAATTGTCTATTTTAGAGCACAATTACACGTTTTGTTATCTGAAATGAGTCCATATAATTTTACAGGGTGTTGTTAATGGGAAGGTTTACATTTAAAATAATCTCTGAAGAAAGAAATTTTAAACAAACAAATATACTATACAAGTTAACCACTAGATTATCAACATCCTTTATATCTCCTAAAGATTACCACAATCTTGAAATTGAGAATTGGATTATCAATGTATACGATCTCTTTATTAAAATATTCTAGACTTTTTATGTACTTTGATAATTCTTAGAGAATTTTTTGCCTAGTATAACAGTTGTTTGTTATAGTGACCGATCCACCATAGCCACACAATAATTTTTATACACTGAACCAATCGAGTGCAAATGTGTTTTAAATCATTGAATAAACTTTTTTAAAAATTTGTTATTCTGCACTATTTATCAGGTGTGTCAAGTTGTTCTTTTGTGTTTCAGAGAAAGCAATGTCCTCATGTCCTCCTCTGCAGCCTGTCAACACAGCAAGAGTTTGTCTAAAAAAAGAAAGAAAGAAAGAAAGAAAGTAATGTCCTCCTTATTCTTCCAGAAGACCATTATCCTTTGATAAATAGCTTTATTTAAAATTTTAATTTGCCCCCTACTTTTATTATATTCCCATACAGCACCATTTTACTCTTCACTACCAATTATCTTTCCTTTTGGGTCACTTGAGCTATGCAAATATGCATGTTGTTTGCTTTTAATGTAATCTCTGGAATTCACATTTTTTCGCAGCGCACAATTAAACTACATTTATGAAATAATAATAAACGATTTCTTACTGTGGATCCTTACAATGGATAAATAGCAAGATATTTTAAAAAATATGTTTTGATAGGAAAAGATATAAGGAAGAATGAGTACCACCCTTAAGAAGAAAAGAAGGAAAGTCATTCAGAATAGACAGAAATAGAATCTGAGGGAAGTATTTTGAGTAATGAGATGATACAGAGACAATAAAAAAATACAGTTTAAGAAGATTCCTTGAGTTCCGGAAATTATTTTAAATCTCCACAATGGAGAGAGGAATTTTGAATAAACACAAAAATGAACAAATATCTATCGGAAGGCAGTATGCATATGTCCATTTTTTCCAAATGTTTGCCAACTGAAACTTAAAGTAGCCTAATGAAGTCTACTGTGTGGAGAGAATCTAAAAATCAACCTTCATCATAGATGAGTGAGTAGTCACTATGGTCAAGGGGAAAATATAGAAAGGAAGAAACAATGATCCATGTTAGTTAAATTCTGAGTTCAGCTCAGTTAAAGCAGTATGTAAGAAACATTTTTTTTAGGTCCAGCGGCAGCTGTGTCAGAATAGGAACAGATGAGAGACTTAGATATAGATTAGGAACAGTTAGAGGAATTAGTGTGATTAAAAGCTTTTATACCTAATACGCCTAGATGCACAAAATGTTCTTAAGCTTCAGCATCAAAGAGAAGCTGGCATAGAGGAAAAGCAGGGAAATGCATGCAGCTCGGCACTGTGAGGGCATTTAGAGAATAGTATTTATCTTATTTCTGGAAGAACATCAGGGCAAAAATGAGTTAATCAGTATGATAAGACGGGATTAAGGCAACAAATAGGTTATTGTATTATGTCCTTTGTCTTAATGATCCGCCTGCTTTCTGTTTTCAGGGGCTAGACACATGTAGTACAGACAATTAGTTACTTAGATCAATGACTGCTGTTTGTTTAATATCGTTTACTTCAAATTTAAGTTAACCTCTGTTTCTTTGTTTTTCAAAAACTCAAGGATGGAGAGAGCAGAACTTCAATTTTCAAAACCATCTCATAGCTCACTATAGTGTGCAAATAGAAGATAAATAAGTAGTATCAAAGATAGTATGTTGTTGTATTTTAGTCACATTAAAATTGTTGAAAGCACCAATGACAGAAGAAAAAAATTGAAGATAGTGAACAATAAACCAATAGGAGAGAGTGATTTTGATTATGTTCTTCTACCTCCTCACTGCTTCTCTTCCCCCTCCTCTTCCTTCTCTTTTTCTTCCTCCTCCTTCTTCTCTCTCTCCCCTCATGTATATATATGTGTATATAGATAAATAATATAAACATATCAAATAAGTACATTTAAATAATATAAATTTATTAATGTACATTTAAATAATATAAACAATTAAATAATATAAATGTTCTCATTTATATATGGTATATTAATATACAACATATAATCTATATGTGACATATAAATTAAATTATATAAGTATATATAAGTAATGTACACTATATAAGTATACATAGTGTAGATGTATT
>NW_016826165.1:372374-402699 GCF_001698545.2 Rhinopithecus bieti
AAATATTTATATTATTTCAATGTACATTTAATACATTTGTGTTATTTAAATGTATTTATTATTATATACTTAGTGTGTATATATGTATACATAATATATATACTTAGTGAGAACCATTTTAGTTTGATTCTCCTCTATATAAGTTGAAGTACAAACATATACAAATTGTTTACTTTGTTTTACCAAGTAATATTTTGCAAACTTACAGATTTAAATTGAATTTAAATTTGTTTTTAAAATATTGTATTAAATACATGTATTCGTTTGCTAGGTCTGCCATAAAAAAGAACAACAAAATGTATGGTTTAAGCAACAGAAACTTATTTCTTTTTTTTTATTATTATTATACATTAAGTTCTAGGGTACATGTGCACAACGTGCAGGTTTGTTACATATGTATACATGTGCTATTTCTTACAGCTCTAGAGGCTAGAAGTCTAAAGTGTAGGTGACGGCAGTGTCAGTCATTTCTGAGAGCTGTGAGGGAAAGTTTTTATTCTATGCACCTCTCCTTGCTTTTGGTGGCTTCAGGTGTTCTTTGATTTGTATATGACATTCTCCCTGTCTTCACACCATCTTACCTTTCTACACGTTTGTCTCTATGTCCATTTTCTTTTTTCTTTTTATAAGGACAGCAGTAATATTAGATTGGGTTTGACTCTAAAACTTCATCTTAACTTGAGCATCTGCAGAGGCTGTATTTCCAAATAAGATCCCATTCACAGATATTGAAGGTTAGAACTTTCAAATATATCTGGAGGAAAAAAAAAATTCAACCCATAACAATCTTTGCCATTAATTGATTTCAATTGCCTCAACTCTGTGTTTTGAGAGCCTGGGAAATGTCCCTGTCACAGTTCTAAAAAACAGTAATTTGGAAAATAGATCTGATCTTTTTTTCCAGTGATGCTTTCCTCACAGGTCAAAATAAATTTTAAAATGTCGAACTAAATACTATGGGGTTTACAAATATGATAAGGCATTTTCTGTAACCTAAATTTACACTGTATTCATTGGTGCTAAAAGAAAAACTTTAGCCAAATTAAATTTAATTTTTTTAAATTTTAAGTTCTAGGGTACATGTGCACAAAGTGCAGGTTTGTTACATATGTATGCATGCGCCATGTTGCTGTGCTGCACCCATTATCTCGTCATTTACATTAAGTATATCTCCCAGTGCTATCCCTCCCCTCCCCGCATCCCATGACAAGCCCCAATGTGTGATGTTCCCCTTCCTATGGCCAAGTGTTCTCATTGTTCAAGTCCCACCTATGAGTGAGAACATACAGTGTTTGGTTTTTTATCCTTGCGATAGTTTGCTCAGAATGATGGTTTCCAGCTTCATCCATATCCCTACAAAGGACATGAACTCATCCTTTTTCATGACTGCATAGTATTCCATGGTGTATATGTGCCACATTTTCTTAACCCAGTCTATCGTTGATGGACATTTGGGTTGGTTCCAAGTCTTTGCTATTGTGAATAGTGCTGCAATAAACATACATGTGCATGTGTCTTTATAGCATCATGGTTTATAATCCTTTAGGTATATACCCAGGAATAGAATTGCTGGATCAAATGGTATTTCTAGTTCTAGATCCTTGAGGAATTGCCACACTGTCTTTCACAGTGGTTGAACTAGTTTACAGTCCCACCAACAGTGTAAAAGTGTTCCTATTTCTCCACATCCTCTCCAGCATCTGTTGTTTCCGGACTTTTTAATGATCACCATTTTAACTGGTGTGAGATGGTATCTCGTTATGATTTTGATTTGCATTTCTCTGATGACCAGTGATGATGGGCATTTTTTCATGTGTCTGTTGGCTGCATAATTGTCTTCTTTTGAGAAGTGTCTGTTCATATCCTTTGCCCAGTTTTTAATGGGGTTGATTTTTTCTTGTAGATTTGTTTAAGTTCTTTGTAGATTCTGGATATTAGCCCTTTGTCAGATGGGTAGATTGCAAAAATTTTCTCCCATTCTATAGGTTGCCTGTTCACTCTGATGGTAGTTTCTTTTACTGTGCAGAAGCTCTTTTGTTTAATTAGATCCCATTTGTCAATTTTGGCTTTTGTTGCCATTGCTTTTGGTGTTTTAGTCATGAAGTCCTTGCCCATGCCTATGGCCTGAATGGTATTGCCTAGGTTTTCTTCTAGGGTTTTTATGGTTTTAGGTCTAACATTTAAGTCTTTAATCCATCTTGAATTAATTTTTGTATATGGTGTAAGGAAGGGATCCAGTTTCAGCTTTCTACATATAGCTAGCTAAAAACTGGCTTTAAGATAAATTTTAAAACCCACATTGCTTTCTTCTCTAAAGTATGCTTAGTTTCAAGACATTATTAACAATCCTCAAAATATTCCATTCTATTTTATATTGACCATGATTTTGGAAAAAGAAATCACTATAATATTTCACATAAAAGCCATATTTGCTTATTATGCCTTTATTAATATTTTAAAATTACACAAATCTATAATTGATCATTAGTTTTATGGTCTTACCAAGACTTTGTTTTCCCTAATGATAATGTATTTTATTTATGGTACTATATTTTATTTATTATTCTTTGAATTCTTAAATGTGATATTATTCCTTCTGGATAGAAAACTGACACCCATACATATTTGGGAACAGAGTAATTATTCTGTAAATTTTTTGGAAACACTTGTGTTTCTTTGAATGTTCAGTACTTGTATCTAGCACTAGTCATTTGATTAACTGAAGAGACTACTTTTGTTTTTTCTAAAAAGTTCAGCTTTTTAAAACAGTTATTTACTGCATGATACTACTATCTGAATTCCTTCTGACACCAGAATTTATATGCAATAATTTGAATTCACTATTTATAAATTAAATTTGTACTATTGCATATTCTTAAATAAATAACTCTTTGCTAGTAAATATAAAGCGTAATACTACCTAGAGAGGGATGATAAATCACAAACTATTTGAAAGTAGTTTTTGAATAATTATATTTGCTTCCTTTCTTACTTAAAACTGTAAGTGTATAAACCTTTCTATCATCATTTAGTGATAATTAGATGACTGTCACTTATAACTTTTCTGTCAGAAAAAAATAGCAATACTGTTAAGTATATAAAAGTTAATCTTAGTGGATAATATTTCAAATTTCAGATTTATAGTTTAAAATTAACATATTATCCTGGAATATGTTTGCTTCCAAATAAATGGAAAGTAAATATAACAATAGTGTTTATGATTTATAAATACTTTACATGCAATAGCTTAACCATCATCCATATGCAAACTAGTAAATATTTTCTCAAGAAAGCATTCAAGACAAAAATACTTACATTTTACTTGGCCATTGAGTTGTCAGACATCAAAGAGGGCTTTATGGACACAGGCGTCTACCTTGTGACTTGATTCCATTGACATGTTAAGTTCATAAAAGCATCCTGCAAACAACTCTATGTCCCTTCCTATTTTTCACTTAAGTTAGGCAAATACCACTGAGGAATAACAGCATTAGCTGGAGATGCCATTCTTAGATCTTGAAGGTAATTGTGCTTGTATATGTTATTTAAATTCTTAAAAAGGCTTTAGAGAGGCTTTCATTTCTATAAGAATTAGTATTATGAAAAGCACACATGGAAGAGAACATTCATGTGAACTTGATAGTCTACTAACATTAATAAAAGTAAAAAAGAATTAGGCTTTATAGATGCTTTGAGAGTGCCTAGCTAAATTGGGATTCCAGTGCCAGAGTGGCTAGCAACCCTAGCAACCCTGTCTTAACATGAAGGTAAGAGGAACTGGATGTGAGTGTTTACATTGTGTCTGCCATGAGATATTTCATCTGCCTGGCAGATGACCTTATGCTTAGTTGTCCAATCTGAGACCTGGGAAAGGGGGTATGGGTCCTGGCACAAGAAACTTGTTTATACTGTCAGAGGCCCTTCTTGGTGGTTCTTGTGTGACTATGTCCAGTTTTATGCCTGTCTGATCATCACTCTGGTGCTGAGAGTCTGACTTTGTGTTTCTCCTCATGTTCCAGGGAAATCCTGGCCTGGAGCAGCCCCTAGTTTTCCAAGTGGAAGGCACATATTCCATATACCACCATGACAGGAAACTTGTTCAAAGATTTCTATTTGGACCCAGGCAGGGAAAGAATAATGAGGGTGGTTTTCTGTCCCTGGGTCATCCAAGACAGGAATGAAGAGTCAAGCAAAAAGCAAGAGAGATTGAGTGAGTGGCAACTAGTGGCATATATAAGGGAATCGAGTGTGGATGACTTCAAGTTCATGGACAAATGCCTAAATTTTCCATTTAAAAAAAAGTGACAAGAAAGTGGAGAGCCAAAGCTTCCAAGTTCTTATCTCTGGCCCATGTTTGACCTATGTCGGTGGGATGTAGATCTAGAAACTGTGTTAAGGGTAATTGAACTCTGCTTCTGGTATGAAAAAGTTAAGCTTGTATTCAAAATGGATGCCAAGGCAACATAAAACTATAGGAATTCATCACAACAGAGTGCTGACATGACAAAAGTTGCTTGGATTCTGTTTTGATTTCAGAAAACTCTGACTCTTTGATTTTAGTTAATTTGAATTAAGCTTCCTGTTATGACAGCACTTTGCTTTGAAGCGGGATTTTTGAATTTCAAGAATGAAAATCTCCTCCCAGTTGGTTGACAATTTATTAAAGCAAGAGGTCTCAGGAGATTAGCACACGTAATATTGTAAGACATAATGTCATAGGGCTTGTCGTTACAAAACAAACATTTTAATATGGATCAGAATACATTTTGAGTCTCTCTTTTAAAAAGTCAGAAAAGGCATTTAAAAGGGTAACATTAATATGAATGATTTTATATTCACTTCTGAAAAACAAAATATCAAGACTATTAAAATTTTCAAATGTGCATGTGTGCAAGCCAGTCGAAGTAAATAAAAATTGGCCATGTTTGTACTATTAAAAATAAGCTAAGTGGAGAAACATCAATCATGTGTGTTACATTGTGTTTCTTTCCCTCTCCAGAATTGTAATTGCCCCTCACCTGTTCCTATTGCTAGTATTATAGTCAGAAGTTTTTCATAGTTGATTAGCAGTCACCTCCTATGCCTTCAGAATAAGTTGGATATGATGATGATCGTAATCCAACTTATTTTATGGTACTCAAGTAGCAAATTGAGAACCTAAGATGAAATATAATTTGAATTTGAATATAGAAATTATTGAATTGAATAAGCAAGTATTGTGCTGTTAGGTTGTGGGCAGATCTTTTACTGTTAGGTTTGATAAGGCAAATTGTTGATACAAAGTTAATGTCAAAATATGAATATAAAATGTTACCCATGCCTTACTAGAAAAAGGTATAAGTTAGTGGGGAAAGCATAAAGGAAAGGAAGAGATACTTCATTAATCCCCAGTGTTTATGTTACCACTGTTCAATCTTAAACAGTAGATTGTATTTCCATTTCCATGTATAGTTTACTTTTAAAGGCATAAGATTATTAATATACTTTACAAGTTTGAAGAAAATGGAAAGTAAACTACTGTTATTTGAATTATAAAATAGCGATGGTTTAACTTAAAAGTTTGTTTATGAATATACTATTCAACAATAATAATGTATTTTTAACTTAATTATAATGAAAGTGGAAGCAACATTTATATGCAGATATTTAGGTTTTCCCCAGAGATACTCCTTTGTGCTCTCTCGTTCTCTCTCTCTCCCTCTCTGGCCTTCACTCTGGGTTTTCCAATCCATGGATGATACACACAATTAACTCAGTAAGTTACAAAATGTATAGGAAATAATAAATTTGTATTAATTTAGCAATTATTATGTGCCAGACTCAGTACTAGATGCGTACCTGTCTATCATCCACCTATGTAAACATTAGAAGGAGGTAAATTGCTTGAGATTATGTCACTCATAAGTGCTAAAGCTTAGAAGAATATTCTAGACTAGAAAGCCCATGCCCTTTTCTTCCATGATAAACACTTCCAATCCAAGTGATTATGGTATAAGTCTTAATATTTATCAAAATAATAAAGAAATGTTCAAGTACTATGGTTTTATTTATCAAAGAGGCATACCACTGATGTTTAGATAATTTCTTTGTGTAGATACTAAAATATTTAACTTGCAAATATATGTCTGAAAGATAATATACCTATGAGCTTCTGATGATCACAGAATAATTTGTCCTTTTATTAATCATGTACCATTTTAAATGATAAATTCAGAGATTGTTAAAACATTTAGAAAGGTTAATTTTATAATATTGTTGATTAGCTCTACTGAAATCAACTGTACTGATTTCTACTGAAATCAAACACAAACTCTGCACCCTGCACTTGGGTATAATTAAATGGCATCTATTCATTAATTACTCATTTATCATTTTGTACCTGTATTCAGCTGATATAGTATCAAACTAGAGCATTGTAGACCAGCATATAACCAATAGTAATATGCATTTATTCAATCAGCAAATGCTGCAGAAAAAAATACACTATATTCTTGTAATAAACATTATTAGCATATATCAAAAAACTACTATAAAGTAGTTTTCAGTATGGAATATATGGAACATAAATTCAAAAATGTAATTCAAATAAAACATGACAGAAAATGTCATCCTCTGAAATGTTCAAGGTAGAATTTAATTATATATATAGTTCACTTGGAAAAGTAAAGGTAAGAGCATATATCATTAAAAAATATTGTTAGGATTCAGTGGTATAAAAAATAGAAAATCTACTCTAAATTTTAAGTCACTGTATACATTGAAACTGTAATTTCTGTATATTTGACAGCATTATATGCAAATATCAATAATTTTGACTATACTGGTCTCTAACTACAGGTAATTGTAAATTTTGTGTATAACTGGTCCTCTGGGTACTTAGCTATTCAGTATTATTCTGGGTCTCTCTGTGAGGGTGTTTCGGATGACATAAGCTTGTGCATTAGTGCACTGAGTACATAGTTTCTTCTTATCCTTGGAAAGGAGATAGCTTCCAAAATCTTCAGTGTATGCCTGAAACCACAAATAGTTCTGAATCTAATGGCTGTCAATGGAGACATATTTCTGTTCATTTCTTCCGCCCAGAAATGTAAAGCCTTTTCCATCTTAATCAAGCACTTATCACACACTGTGGCTATAATTTTTGCAGTTTGAGGTGAGACAGCAAATATAATCTGAATTTCTTTTATTCTTTACAATTTCATGGATAGAAAATTTGCTTTTACTGCAAATCTTAGCAACCTCAACATATAATATTTTTCCTTCTTAAGTTGAGGACTTTCACTTTTTCCCTTAAAGGACACACTTTAAAATTTATTTTTGGCATATTCGAATTACCGGCATCACCACTATTACACTTTGGGGCCATTGTGAAGTACAATAAGGGGCCCTTGAACACCAGCACTTCTGCAACATTGCTATACTGCAACAGTCAAGCTGAGAACCAAGCAGCTACTAAGTGACTGATGGGTGGGTGGTGTACACAGCATGGATCTGTTGGACAAAGGAGTGATTAGCGTCCTACCAGGGATGGTGTGGGATGCTGTGAGATTTCATTATGCTACTCCAAATAGCATGTAATTTAAAACTTACGAATTGTTTATTTCTGAAATTTCCTGTTTGACATATTCAAATCATGCTTGACCATAGGTTAATGAAACTGCAGAACTGCAGATAAAGGAGGATGACCATGAAGCAGCTAGCCATCCTTAATGTGAGTGGGCTTCATCCAATCAGCTGAAGAGCTAAATAGAACAAAAAGGCCGAACCTCCTCCAAGTAAGGGAGAATTTTTCCTACCTTCATACTGAGACTGATATATTAGGTCCTCCTGGGTCTTCATCCTGCTGGTTGTTAAACTGGAATTGCACCATCAGCTTCCCTGGCTCTCAAGTTTTTGGACTCAAACAGGAACTGCACCATTGGTTCTTCTGTGTGTGCCTCCAACAAATGTGGTGCGTAATCATAAGTACCAGATTGTTTGTTCACTGAAAAATGTTAACACTAAGGAGATACACTGATAAGAATAAGAGATCTCTAACGTATAATCAGTGTCTGCAGTATAGCGAGGACTTAGGACAGATCGCTGTGCTTCTAGAAGATCTGACATGACACTTCCTCAGACATAATCATTCCAACTGTTTGGATTTAAGAGGTTGTAGCTTAAACTTTCCTCTATAACAAAACATGAAGCTACTTTATCCACACTTTAACTGTGATAATTTTCTTCAATATCCCGCAGGATAAATAAAACTTATTTAATTAGCCCTGATTTAATTTTTGAAGCAATTTTCATCATAATAACTTACAGGACATTATTGAAAACTATAATATAATTATCAGCATATATGCTTAAAACATCCAAACTTTTTTCACTATTAAAAGCATTCAGTATATTGAAATGGTAAAAACTATTTGTAATATAAGTATAGATATTACTTACTTTTAGAGAAATTACATAAGAAATATTAAACATTTTGTTTGACTTCAAAAGAGAAAACTTATATGTTAATTAGACTGAATTCATGGAATGTGTAAAATTTTATTAGTAATTTTTTCTCTAAGGTGAGAGAAAAACTGAATTTGTTTAAATGCTGATGGAATCCAGCAAACAGAAATATTTTGAAGATATTGGTAACAGAAGGGATACTTGATAGAAAAATGTCTCTAGAGAGCACAGAAATGGATGCAATACAAAGAACATATGAAGTCTTATTTCTCGCCCTGACAAAGCTGTATCTTCCACTGCAATTGTTGGCAAAAGTAAAGAATGGTGAGCCAGATTTCCAGTGGTCAATTAAGCTTCAGCAATTTCAACTTCTGCACTCTCCCTGATATCATGTGGACAGGAAACCTGAGAATGATTTTTCTCAGATTTCTAACCACTATAATGCCAGGCTAGATTCCACCATCAAGAGGTACTTACATAACATATACAGACTGGAAGCTATAATTGTCTTCCAGAAGGATAGGAGCCCCAAGAGCAGAAAGAAGACACAAATTTCTCCTTAATTCTAGAAATTTTATTTAACAAATGTACTTTAGTGCTATTAGTGGCCAAGGCTATTAGTGGCAGCTTCTTCATTTTCTGAAAGCAGGTGGCATTATTCTCTGTCTTTCATTCTACCAGCTCTTCTGTAGGCTTGCCAATACCTAATTTAAATATTATCCCTTCCAGTTTGAAATATTTAGAACACTTTGTACTTTCTTTACTCAAACTTAACTGATGAAGGAATGTGGTTTCAAATACATTTATAGTTATAATGGCTGCAGTTTGAAGCAGTTTCAATCTGAAATGTAGGAAGGAAATTTAGTCATGAAAAGGATGGGTTGGATATTTTTAAGAAACAGTATTTCTCTTCAGAGAATTAGAGAAAGAATTAACTTAGCAAACATGGTATAGCTTGGCAGCCATATAAACTAGGTAAATTTGATAATGAAGATAGAGTAGCCAAATAGTGTGTTTTTTTGTTTGTTCTTTTTTTTTTCTATCCCAGCACTTTGGGGAGCCGAGGTGGGTGGATCACCTGAGGTCAGGAGTTCAAGACCAGCCTGGCCAACATGGTGAGACCCCAACTCTACTAAAAAAAAAAAAAAAAAATTACCGGGCATGGTGGCAGCACCTGTAATCCCAGCTACTGGGGAGGCTGAGGCTGAGACAGGAGAATTGCTTGCACCTGGGAGGCAGAGGTTGCAGTGAGCCAAGACAGAGCCATTGCATTCCAGCCTGGGCAACAACAGTGAAATTCTGTCTCAAAAAAGAAAAAAAATAATAAAATAAAAAGACAACCCCCCAAAAAGCAGCAATTAATGTCCCTGAAATTTCAAAAGTAGATTAAGGAAAAGAAATAATTGAGCAGATGAACAAACCAAAGAAGTTCAGGGTTTTAGTCCAAATGATTTTGATAGCGAAAGTAGGTTTCGTTAAAGGAGAAGTACAAGTGTTGTACAAATAACCAAATAAGTGTGAGTGAAGCACTTAGGCTTATTTGAATTTATTTAGGTGCTTTTCGATTTTTTTATACTTTTAATGGTTGAAGGTAAGTTGACAAAGTAGAAGAGTGTGAACCTAGATTAATTATTTAGTATGACTATGGTACATGTGGAGGGGAAACAGATTGTGAGATGCCAGCTCTGGGTAATGAAGCACAGTGACTGGAAAATCTGAAATCACAGCATACACAGAGTTCTGTGATTCATATTTGTCTTCAAGTAACTTATAGAGAAAAGAATTTTGTAGAGTAGCTTGGGGAGCTAATCCCATGGACAATAATGTTTGTAAAAGAGATGTGTGTTTTAACTCCAAAACAACTGACTCAGGAACAGAATTCTGACACACAACCCACTTGTTTCTGAAATTTTAAATGTGCTTAGATATGTCTCAGTCCTTCAGTTCTTCTTTAATCTGTGAACCTGAATGTTTTATTATCTTATTCATATAACTTACTTCTGGGTATGGTCCAAGGACTAGATAAGGCTTTGTTACCATAGATAAAGTTTTCATTTCTGTTTCTTTTTTTTCCTTTTCTTATTTCTTTAAAATTAAAGGCTAGTTATAGGCCAGGCTACTGTATATTTCTTTATTCAATGCCAATACTGTTCAAGTTTTTGATCTGGTGTCTTAGTTTATTAACTATAGTTTGATGAAGCAATATTAAATGAATAGTAGTGATTTAGGTATGGTAAATTGCTTAATAATCTAGACAAGTCAGATCATAATGATCATGTAAAATATTCAGGCCAACACCTTTTTATAAGATTGCATGTGTTAGAATATAAATATAAATACATGCTTTTCTTTTAAATAAAATATGATACGTTGTTGAAAATTATCACAAACACAACAGTCACAACTCATTCAAAAAAATACCTTAAAACACACAAGAAACCATTACTACTTTTCCTCTACTACACTTTATTATGTTTAGTTTTTCATCATAAATAAGTGTTCACTTTCTAAAGCCCCTCCCTCTGGAAAACCTCTCAACTAATTTCTGTTCTCTGGAGCTCCTCTCTTCTACCTTCTGGCCAGAAACTTGGGCTTTACTTGTCTCATTCTGTTGCATTTTCTGCAAATGTGCCCATATCTGGGAGAAAGCAGCACGTGGCAAGATAAAGAAAAATAAAAATGAGAGTTCACCCCACAGCCTTGGAGCCACAGCTTCTCAACTCTGAAATAAAAATATTTTCTTCCTTGGAGTTTGATTTCTCTCGGGGACAGGAATGTTGTTGGTGTCCCTGATGTCACTGCCAAATAATTTCTTTAGGCATAGTACAGGAAAGAACAAAGAAAAGTTAGCCAAAACATGAGAGCGACCGTCCACTTTCTCTGAGCACCAAGAGTTCCATTACTTAACCATATGGCCAGACGACTTTTCTATTAGTTTAAAGCATGCTGTAAAAAAATTACCTAAGCTTAGTGGTTTAAAACAACAGAAATGTGTTCTCTCAGACTTCTGTACTCCAAAAGTTTAAGAGGAGTTTTATGTGCTAAAACTGAGGTATGAGCAGTGTTGGTCTTCCTGGGGAGTCCAGGGCAAAATTTATTCATTGTCTCTTCCACCTTCTGATAACACTAGCATTCCTTGGCCTATGGCTTTATCAATCCAATCTCCGCTTCACAAATCACAATGCCTTATTTTCTTCTACAGTCGAATCTTTCTGTATTTCCCTCTTCTAAAGACACTTGGGATTACATTTAGGGCACATCCAGTTAATTCAGGTTAATCCTTCCATCTCAAGATTTAATAACATCTGCAAATTTCCTTTGTCCATATAAAAAAAATTCACAGGTTTCAGAGAATACAACCTATATATCTTTGGGGCCAGTATTCAGTCTTCCACAGCTTCTGCTGTGACTCTTTCTATCAGCAGGCCTGTGCTCACTTTTTTGTTCAGGCTGTGAGATTCAGTTCAGGTTGTGGGGATGTAGGAGAGAGAGAAAGGTAAGCACAGCTAGTTCAATGGAAATTTAAAAACTGGCCTTCTTCCCCAATCTGCCTCCTACTATTCAGTTTTAAAACAGTTACTTCTAGCATTCCGTCTAGGTTGAATAACTACATATTGTGGGAGAGACAGAATAGCACGTGCTTATGGCATCTTATCAAGGGCTATAACCTCCTAACATGATTTTTTAACTTTCATCTTTAAATCAATGTAATGCAAATATTAAGTCCTTAAACACATATTTAATGGCTAGAATTGAAAAAAAAAAATTCCCCTGCTCTACCTTGTCTCTTACCTGATTTCTGTGCCCCATAAGCTATATTTTCTATGTTTTTTGTTTGTTTGCTTGTTTGTTTTGAGACGGACTCTCGCTTTGTCACCCAGGCTAGAATGCAGTGGCGTGATCTCACTGCAACCTCCGCCTCCCAGGTTCCAGCAATTCTCCTGCTTCAGCCTTCCAAGTAGCTGGGATTACAGGTGCCCATCACCACACCTAGCTACTTTTTTTTTATATTTTTAGTAGAGACAGGGTTTCACCATGTTGGCCAGGCTCATCTTGAACTCCTGACCTCAAGTGATCCACCTGCCTTGGCCTCCCAAGGTGCTGAGATTACAGGCATGAGTCACTGCACCTGGCCCATTTTCCACATTTTATTGATATTTTCCTTATGATTAAGGTATCAGAAAAATATTACGTAACTGTTAAAATCTCCTATAAACATCAATAGCCTGTATGCTCTTTAGTCTTCTGTAAATATACCTGTATGTGTGCATATGCATGTGTATGTGTGTGCGAGGGCCTTTTTTTTTTTTTTTTTTTTTTTAATTTACCCTATTTTTGAGTGGGTTTTGCTTGTTTGTGGGAGGGTCTTTATAGACATGGAATATGGTCTTATGTAGTAGCATCAAGTTCCCATATCAACAGCTACAGACTTAAGTGGCTTCTCATTATTTCTCAAGGCTGCAAGGAAGAAGGAGAGAGAAAGAAAAGGCAGGAAAGAGTCAAAAAGGAGAGAGAGAAGGAGAAGGATACATTGATATGGAGGTGTCAAAATAAACCATACATGAAAAGCACAAAGCCACATTTACTGGATTTTCACTTAATGGAGGAAGTGAGGCCTGATGCTTAGATAATTTTAAAGGACTTGGAGCTTCACAGGCCAAGCCTAATGGCTCTTTCTCCTCTTAGGACATTGTATCAGACAGAAGACTCAGAATTGTTTTAAAATATGGCATCAAGAAGAAATAATCTTGGAATTAAACCAAATTATATTAACAGAGTTAGGATTACATTACATGTTGGTGGAAAGTCACATGATGATAGGGAGTTAGAATAAATTACTTTATCACAAAGGATCAGAATTCAAAATTGGTGGAAAATGTTAAGAAATTGAAACATTAATGTGGAAAACCTTTGTGAGGATTTTAAGATTTTGTGTTGTTTCCCTTTGAGATATTAAAAAATAAAAAACTATTTAACATGCAGTTTACATATTTTAACATTGTTCTTTGTGTGTTTTCTCTTCCGCCACTCCCTTCAGAAAAATTAGCATATGTACATATGCACACATATACACACACACACATACACATATACACACATATACATTTCCTTATTGTAAGTATTACAGAAAATAGACAAAGTTTTATGGATTACAACACAATTATCCCTTTGCTTCTTTGTAAATGAAACAATATTATGCTAAGGGGATAATACTGGTTATGGGTAGCAATAATTAACTATATGTATCCATATGAATGTGGAGGAAGCAGGCAAATGCAACTAGAGTACAAATCCATATTGTAGATGGCTGATCCTTAGTGGGTCCATTGGTGCGTGCGTGTGCACATGCTCCTGGGTGCGCATGCACTCATTAGCATTTGGAATAGGAAGCTGCCTGATCCTTGTTTTCAAAATGGCACCACTACTTTTTTTATAAAATAAGCCTCAGCTGTTTCTTTTCTTAAAAATATCTTCTTCATGTTCTCATTTCCTAATTTTATAACAACTTAATCATTTAACATACATTTCTCTCTAATTGTGGTAGATAGCACTTAACTAATTTCTCTGAAGAAATTAAAATTCAAGAAGAGGATTGCATCATGAAATCTGCATGTGCGTGTAACATATTTTTGCTCTTTTAAGAGCAGTATATTTTTCTGTTTGAGAAATAACTTACCAAACTCTATGAACATTACATCATTTTCTGCGGAATGTGTCAAATCAGTGAACATTTTGTTTTAATAATTATTGTCTTTCTTTCCTAGAAGAGTGAAGCAAAGGATATTCAGCCTCCTGTTTATTATCATCTTTTCCCAATAGAATATAGTCTGGTAATTGGAAAAATGTTCAGCCACCCCAAACTCATTTCACATGTGCTTTCCCTCATCACTGATTAATGATTCTAACTGTCTCTTTTCCTCTAATGTGTGAAACGAGGTCTTCCCACTGTGACATGGCTTGTTAAAAGGGAGATTTACGCTACCATCATGTGGTGTGATGTACTCCACATATTATGTAAAGCAATCATTTACAGGGTCAGGCACCATGGGTCAAATCAGGCACAAAGATGTAGGAGAAACGTGCTATGACAATCTGAAGTGAATGATTTTATTTCAAACTATGTTAATTACTTGATTATATAAGTCACAGAGGGCTAAGACTAAGGCAGGGGCTACATCGAAATTCATTTTCCTAGAACACATTACATGAAAATGAAAGGCCACAATGTGAAAGTTCCTGGGGTATCCTGTGACTGTGAAGATGGCTGATTCTTTGAAACTGATGCTTAAAATACATAAGCTTCCATTTTAGATTCGTTTTTAAAATAACCAGCTGAGGTAGGTATTAAATTTAAAGCAAATCTATATTGTTTAAATTAAAAGTAGATTTTAGGACAAGGAACTAAATAATGTGTTTTCATAAACCACATACTTTTTTTAAAATATACAAAGTTGTCTTTACGTCCTGAAAATTAGTTTTAGAAAACTGGAAAGTAGAGCATATTCCACTTTCTTCCAACAACTTGTGCTATACAAAGTATAAATAGTTTTATTTTTGTTGAAAATTAGTTTTTGAACAACGACCTCGGTTCAGGCATATGCTAAAAAATTCTGTTTTGATATGATAGTCTGTGTCTTTAGAGTATGGGTAGTTGCTGTGAAGTAGGGAGTGTTGGTTTAAATATACAGGGAAAAACAAATATTAAATTATCATTTTCATAAGAATAGGAATCTAAGAACCTTGAACTTGTAAATCATTACAATTACCAAAAAAAAAAAAAAACCAGAAACACAATAGGTAAAAGTAAATATTACTTTGTAAAGCACAATATAGGCTATTGAAAAATATGTGCAATATAATTGCATTTATATCAATTCATAGGTAAACACAAAAACTTAACATGAGTAGAAGAGCCACTGATTAATATGAATATATTCACTAGGGTCTGAACTTCATGAGAGCAGAGATTTTATTTTTTTCTCTTTCATTCACTGCTGTAAACATAGCACCTATTAACAGTAATTTACATATCAATAACATTCAATGAATATTTTCTGAGCAAGAATTATTTCCCTATATCTTAATTTTCTTTTCTTTCTTTTTTTTTTAGTGTGCAATACTAGAAATATCCTACTCCTCGGTTATATCACTATCTATCCATTTGGAGTGGAACTGGCAATGATTAACTTTTGGTAACATGAACTCTCATAATAATGACAAAATCTTTTTTGTTGTTATTGTTAAAATTCAAAGTGAGTAAGTTTTGTGCTAATGTTTAAAATAACCTTTTTTTCTACCAGTATTGAGAACATGAGTTTGTCATAAATAAAGCGAACAAGTAAACAAACACCAAATATAAAATATTAAAACAGGAGATCATCATTCATTCATCCATTCATTCAAGAAACCTACTATGTTTAGTACCTTAAGAGCTTTACCAAGCTCTGCTTACTTTATGTTTAGTACCTTAAGAGCTTGGTCGATAAGAAAGACATACCAACACAAAAGTAAGTACAGGAGTAGAAAATGTTCAACGTTAGAGACATTTGAAGAAACTAGAAAGGACTGGCCTACCAAACCTTAAGAGCAGTACAGAGGAGTAATAAGAGAAAGTGACAAAGTTTAACCCAAGACTTAAATAATACGTAGGAATTTAAAATATTATTTCAGTCATTTCAAGATACATAGACCTAAATCAATTATAGTCTAAAATCAGACTGTATTTGAAAATATGCATTCCCTGTACTTCTAATATCTCAGAATACTTAAGACACTTAGGTAACCCTCAAATTTCTTCTAATCAATGAAACTTTTATGCATAGTTCTGAATAATTTTTCCCAAACATAAATCTTATCATCTTCCATAATTTTAATGCTTTTATTTAAGAAAAAACAAGCAGACAAACAACAACACAAAACATGCCTTTTATTGTTTTCAGGACCCTGAGATAACCCTTCACATTCACTATACTTTATGCAAACGTTCCGTTGATTGTGAGTCAAAGCTACTCTGCTTGTGTATTCTTAACTTGAACAATCAAAAATTGTCCACAAATACCTATTGATTCTCTAGTCCATTTCTATAATGATAATTATTATTGTGTTCCACAGTCACCTCCAGTTCTTTAATGCCTTTACTTTCTCTCTCTTGCCTTCATTCATTCCAGATTACATTCTATGGTACAAAATTTCATCCTTCCTTTTGATGTTATCAACTGGCTTGATCATATTTATAATATGCATACTAAGCAGAATCAGAAAGGGAGGATAGACAAAGCAGTAGAAGAAGAAAAAAAATACAGACATTTAATGGTATATTATTGCACAGAACAGGTTTTATGAACTGACTGTTTTGCTCTTCCCCAAATTCTTATGCAGAAGACTTAACCCTCAGTGTGAATGTATTTGGAAATACAGTAACTCCCCCGACTGACTTATTCATGGTTTTGCATTTCACGGTTTTAATTACCCATGGTCAAGAATGGTATAAAAATATTAAATGGAAATATCCAGAAATTTCAGTTCATAAGTTTTAAATTGTGTCTCATTCTAAGGAGTGTGATGAAATCTCAAGCTATCCCACTTTTTCTTGCCTGGTATGTGAATCCTTCCTTTGCCAAGCAGGTCCACTCTGTCTACACTATCTGCCCATGACACACTTAGAATCCCTCTGGATTCCCGATCAAGTTCTGTGGTATTGTTACCGGTGGAAGGTACTCAATTTACTGGTGGTGAATCTGTACAGGTCTGCAGCTATCTCGATTCTTTCCTCTTTAGAAGAAAGAATTTAACTGAAGAGCATAAGCCCCAAAAAGAGACAGAGACAAGTTTCAGAGCAGGAGTGGAAGTTTATTAAAAACTTCAGAGAGGAAAGAAAGGAAAGTTCACTTGGAAGAGACCCAAACGGGCACCTGAAGGTCAAGTGCAGTGTTTAACCTTGATCCTAGGACTCTATATGCTGGTTCCTTTCCCAAGATTCTTTCCTTAGGGTGGACTGCCTGCATGCTCAGTGCAGTGCTCTCCTTACCCTTGGGAAGTGAGCACATGCACTGTGTTTAGGAAGCTGTATTCATGCTCACCTGAGGCTTCTTTCCCTTTTCTGGTGGAGTGCCCCAGGAAAATCATATTTCACTATTTTGTGTCTTAGTGCACATACCCAGGCTCACTTTCCCAATATCTGAGTTTTTATTGGAAGCTCTTTTGCTTCCCCTGGGACCTGCTGTCAAATTATCATTTTTAGAGAGGCCATGTGATAACTGTTGAACCATCACCTGACATTCCCGGTGGGTGGGGGAAGAGCCCTCTTCTGCCCCACTCATGCCTAACTACCTGTAACAGTATTGTAGTGCTTGCCTTCAAGTCACCCTAACATTACTCAGTATGTTATTCAGTCCCAAAGCTCAAGAGCAGTGATACAAGCAATTGGAATATGCCAAAGAGCCGCCATAAAGTGCTTCCTTTAAGTGAAAGTTCTTCACTTAACAAGAAAAAAAAAAAAAAAAAAAATCCTATGCTGAAATTCGTATGGTAAAAATGAATCTTCTACCTGTGAAATTGTGAAAAAGGAGGAAGGAATTTGTGCTATTTGGTTGTCACACTTCAAATTGCAAAAGTTACAGACACAGTGCAGGAATAATGGTTAGTTAACATGGAAAAAGCTTTATATTTATGGGTGGAAAGCATGAAAAACATGTTCTGATTGACAGCAATCAAATTTGATAGTATCTGCAGTTTCAAGCATTCACTGTGAGTCTTGGAAAGTATCCTCCACGGGGATAAGTGGAGATAACTAGAAACTGTAAGAAGGTGAATAAACTTCAATATGGTCATAAGGGTGGGGCCTGATTCGATAGGATTAGTATTCTTATAAAGGGAAACACTGGAAAGCTCTCTCTCTCTCTCTCTGAGCAAACACAAAGAAGAGATCAAGTGAACACACAGAGAGATGGCAGCCATTTGCAGACCAGGAAGAAAGTAGAAAGCGCTCCTCAGAAACCAATGCTGTTGGACATCGATCTGGAACTTCTAGCCTCCAGAACAGCAAGGGAATCAATTTCTGTCGTTTCAGCCATACAGTGTGTGATATTTTGTTATGGCAGCCCGAAGAGACTAATACAGCAAGTGTCATGTGAACAAATGAGCACAAGATTTGTAAATGGTTATGTTTAGGGAGGGAGTATTTTATGAGTTTGGGACTTCAGGAACAAAATAGTTCAGGAAAAAACAAATTCTAAGAAATGGTTATGGGAATGAGTGGTTGTTCAAGGGGTAATGAAGTTCATTGAATTTGAATAGGTCCAGAGGACTAGGGTTTGGGGTGAGATAGATTTAATACAGAGAGAAATAAACATGAGTGAAAGGAAAAGGATTTATATTCTTAACTAGTAACAACAACAACAAAAAGCATAATAGGCATATAACAAATATGGAATCCCTTACCCTGGATATTTCTAAGAGAATGTAGTTTTCTCCTATGTAAAAACAAACTAAGCCTTCTGAAAACTTAGATTCTGCCATTATAGATGGCATTCATAAGAGTACTCTAATTTTTATGGTGAATACTATCTCAAAGTAGACAAAACATTGTGCCATCTGCTTTGATAATGTGACTACTAGGGTCAGGCTACAAGTTCAAGGCTGCTTGAGTTAAATATCCCAGGAGAGAAAAGAGACATGGTCTGTCTATAGGCAATAAATTTGAAAGGCAAAATGCCAGTGGCCTGAAAACTAACCTCGATGTGGACAGGGCCAGCACACAGCAATACAAGTCCAGAAAATCCATATTAGTCAGGAGCAACTTGGAGAGTACAGCCCACCAGGACTGGGTCAGGAAGGTGAGCTTACTGTCCCCAACGGTGATATATTTGCAATGAATCCTGCAAACAGATTCTTATGTAACAAGAAGTTTAATGCTGAGATAAAACTATTAGCTGAGGAAAAATTACAACTTCAATCAATTTAGGTTTAGCTACTTCTTCAGTGTTTTTATTTTTTCTTTTAAATGTATCAGTTTACATTGAATTTTTTTTTCTGGCTTGATACACTGAGGGTTGTAGAGAAATTTTCCTTAAAGACTACATCCCAGGCAGAAAACACAAAGAAAAATAATCAACTCAATGAAAATTGACTTATCAGACAAATTTATTGTGCAGTTCTAAGTGTAAACAGATCTATAGCTAAATATGCCTTGTCAGACCTTTCTGTATCATGGGTCTCACGATTTCATGTTCGAAAAAGTACTACGATTCCTCAAAATTCATGTGCCGAAACCTAACCCCCATGTATATCACTATCACATTAGGAGGTGTGGACTTCAGGATGTGATTAGACAATAAGATTAGAGCACTCATGAATGGGATTAGTGTCCTAATAAAAGAGGCCTGAGGGAACTTGTTCCCATTTCCACCATGTGACAGTTCAGAGAAAAGGTGCAATGTATGAACCAGCGAGTGGGCCTTCGCGAGACACAGAGTTGGCCAGCGTCTTCATCTTGGCTCCACTACTGTCTTTTTGTTTGTTTGTTTACTTTGTATCTTTATTTCTCTCTTTTAAAAACAATTGTATAAATTTAAGGGGTATAAGTGCAGCCTTGTTACAAGGATATATTGTGTAGTGGTGAAGTCTAGGATTTCAGTGCAATCATCACCTGAATAATGTACATTGTACCCATTAAATAATTGTGTAAAAGCTACTCAGTCTTTGGAATTTTGTTATAGCAGTCTAAACAAACTAGAACAACAAATTATTTGATAACTAACTATCGAGCAGTCAGACTTCTGATTAGAAAAACTAGGTAGTCTGATAATCCACAAATACGTTAACTATTAGGCTACACTGACTAACTTCAGACATAAATGTTGAATAAACTATATGTCTGCTTATCCATGAAAAGTGTAGATTTTTATTTCCAGTTTCTGCAATAGAGATGACTTTATTAAGAGCCTATCTGTTGTTTCTCATGGAACGGAATATTTGAGAAGTCAGGTTACTTATTAAGCATTTCCTTGGGTATCATAGTTTTTACTTTTAATTTGTTATCCAACATTCACAACTGTTGCCTATTTTCTTTCTCTAATTTAAAAAATAATTATCTAGATATTCCTTTCAAGAAATGTCCTATTTTTGTACTTAGCAGAGTGACAATCTCTGATGCCTCATTCTCACTACCATCTTCCATGAAAGAAAATAAGAGGCCATATTTTTCCTCTGCTATATTTTATGATAGACACTAAACCTAAGATGGACTAAATAGCCCCTCCAGCCCTGATCTCCGAGCTGTAAGTGAAAAGGATGAAGCATGAAACCCATGAGACCAGCAGTATTGGCACAAAAAGCTTACTGTTCCTACCAAGTGCCCATTGTCTGCTTCCTGCCACTTAGAGGGCAGAACTACATTAAATTCTACCACTTTTCTAACTCTCTTCCATCAATCACCCATTAATTTTATGAGCCCAATATCAATGAGGTGATTTTATTGTGTGATGTTATATTTTAGGCTTAAAATACCTAAAATTGACCGGGCGCAGTGGCTCGCACCTATAATCCCAGCATTTTGGGAGGCTGAGGTCAGTGGATCACGAGGTCAGGAAATCGAGACCATCCTGGCTAACATGGTGAAACCCAATCTCTACTAAAAATACAAAAAATTAGCCAGTTGTCATTGCGGGTGCCTGTAGTCCCAGCTACGTCAGAGGCTGAGGCAGGGGAATCGCTTGAACTGGGGAGATGGAGGTTGCAGTGAGCTGATATCCACCACTGCACTCCAGCCTGGGTGACAGAGCAAGACTCTGTATCAAACAAACAAACAAACAAAACCCAAAAAACAAAAAAAAAAAAAACCTAAAATGACTTTAGTATTATATTGGGTGAGCATAAAATCAGGATATGGGAAATAAGAAAAAAATTCTTTAGTGTTTCTAGACTAAGCATTTTTCTGAGCTGGACAGCAGGAGATGCATTCTGAAATATTTTGCTTCTGTGAATATCACTTCCATGTTTAGTAAAATTTATTTTGGTAGTTTTCCAATGTTGTTGCTATAGTCAACTTCACACTGATATTCATGATGTTATTCACATGAGCACAGAGATAAGTTATCTCTTCCATATGTGTTGATTTAGTTCAGCATGCTTGAAAAGATATGCGTATTATCCATTGATGTTTCTGTAGTCATTAACACAAATAACCTTATCAGATTTTTTTAAATATTCGTTTTATTTATTACTTTGTTTGTTGTGAGACAGAATCTTTCTGTCTCTCAGGCTGGAGTACAGTGTCACTATCTCAGCTCACTGCAACCTCCATTTCCTGGATTCAAGAGATTCTCCTGCCTCAGCCTCCTGAGTAGCTGGCATTACACGCACCCACCACCAGCATGCCTGGCTAATTTTTGTATTTTTAGTAGAGATGGGGTTTCACCATGTTGTCCAGGCTGGTTTCAAACTCCTGATCTCAGGTGATCTGTCCGCCTTGGCCTCCCAAAGTGCTGGGACTACAGGCATGAACCACTGTGCCCTGCCTATTTACTTCAATTTATAAGTGGAAATGTATAAAATATGGATATACATACATGTATATATTATATAGATGTATTAAATAGATATAAATGTCTCAAATATATATATAGTACACATATTTACATTTGATTTATATATATGTATAGTCTGTCTCTCATATATAATATAATATACAACAATATATAAAATACATATACATATAAAAGATATTAAAAGTGCCAACACTGGCAACTCTTTAAGATGCATCCTATCAGAAGACATAGACATGCAGCTGTCAATATTCTTATGAGTATCTTAGAGAAGTAAGAATTTTAAAATTTCAATTTTGGGTCAGTGATGAATTTTGTTTCAAATTATTCCAGCCCCATAATGTATATAGAAATACATTCTTATGAATTATAAGTACACATCCAAAAGCCTACATAGTAAAATATTTTCAAGACTTGAGCATAGGGTAGAGTTATTAAACAAGATACTGAAATCATTAACATAAATATTAACTTTATACATCAAGAACTTCTTCAAAAAAACTTAATTAGGAGTAAAGAGAAGTAAATATCTTAAGTTGATGAACACTATACTCTTATACTTTCTGCTTCTCTATTATTAAAATTGCAGAAGATGTACATTTAGAGCTGACCTGCTCTTTGGTGTCTGAAACTGGGTGACTCAGGTCAGGTAGGGTCCCTGACTGAGCAGCTAAGAATCAGAAATTCAGAAGCCAGAAGTTTGAAGTGTTCATTCAGACCTATATCCCTAAATTGCATTATTTAACTCAACTTTGCTTGCAAAACTCTGAGTTTGGGAGTGTGAGTACAGGAAGAGGGCAAGGTTCTAGGGAGAAAGGAGATCTATTGGAAAGGGGGTGAGTTATTTTAATAATTTGGTTATTATTCGTAGTTTCTTTCTGGGACGGGAAGAAGGAAAGAGATAAGAACGAGAAGAAAAATCCCACCTGCCTTCCTCCCTAACAAATTGGAATAAAGAATCCCCCAAAATTACCTTCTTTTTTTTCTCTCATCCACCCCAGCCCCAAATAGAGACAATGTACAGCACTTCTGATTCTTTGCACATTAAAAAAGAAAGAGCAGAAATTTTGATGAGGCTTCAACAAGACATCACTTTGAGAATGCAATTTTTTCTTTTTTATTTCTCTTCCCAAATTTGTCTATTTTAAAATCATAATTCTGGCGGCCAGGCTTACATTATATAATCCCAAACACTTTGAAGGCTGAGGTGGGAGATCACCTGGGTCAGGAGTTCGAGAACACGCCTGGCCAATATGGTGAAACCCCATCCTCTAGGAAAAACACAAAAGACTAGCCCGGCATGGTGACACACACCTGTAATCCCAGCTACTAGGGAAGGCATGAGACAGGAGAATCACTTGAACTTGGGAGGCCGAGTGTGCAATGAGCCGAGATTGCACCACTGCACTCTAGCCCCCCCCTGGGGCACAGAGCAAGACTCTGTTCAAAAAAAAAAAAAAATATATATATATATATATATATATTATATATAATTCTAATAATACAGGGATTGTCAAATCGGCATCTAGCCTCACCATACATTTTTGTCAACAAAAGTTTTATTGGAATATGGCCAAATGTATCTGTTTTACTGTTACCTATGCTGCTTTTGTACAAGAGTTTGAATATATGAGAGAGAGAGATCATATGGTCTACAACTATTAAATTTATTATTTGGCATTTTTAAAAGATATTACCAACTCTTGAAATAGATGACATAGTAATTACTTAGTGGACAAAGTTTAATTGACTACTATTATTACAGTAACTGTAAATATATTTTAAAATACATAAATACACATACAGGCAACTTTTAAATATGTATCATATATATAATATATATTCAGGTTTTTTTTTTTTTTTTTTTTTTTTCAGACGGAATCTGTTGCCGCAGGCCTTGGAGTGCAGTGGAGCGATTCTCAACTCACTGAAAGCCTCCTTCTCCTGGGTTCATAGCTTTCTCTCTGCTCAGCCGTCCGAGTAGCTAAGGATACAGGCGCCCGCCACCACGCCGGTCTAAATTTTTTGCCATTTTTAGTACAGACGGGGTTTCCCATGTTGCAGATGGGTCTCGATCTCCTTACCTCAGGTGATCGTCCGCCTCCACCTCCCAAACTGCGTGGGATTACAGGCGTGAGCCACAGGGCCCAGCCCTATCCACAGGGTTTTACAGATAAACTATAAGAGTTTTGAAAAAAAAAAAAAAAAAAAAAAATTTACTTAGACTGCAAATTTTTTCTAATATCTTGTTTTCCCTATGGGCTTTTAAAATGTGTTAAATTTCAATTTTTGTGGATAGCTCATGTTTCTTCTTTTATAGCTTCTGTTGCCTGCCTGGTTAAAAATATCTCACAAAGTATGAACAAATAAAGGAATTATAATTAAAAAAAACTTTTAATTCACTGAAATTTTATTTTGTAATGAATTGTCATAGGAGAAAATTGTCTAGTGTTTATTTTCATGTGGGTATTTATTTGGCTTGTGAAATCATGTATTCATCTACTGAAGTCTTATATGTACTCTGATACATTTTTGGACTCTATTTCATTTCACAGAAATTTTTGCCTATTCTTTTGCCAATAGCATGTTTTTATGATAATGTTGACTTTATAAATATACTAAGACATTTTCAATTATATTGATGGTATTGTTGTTATTACTACTATTATTATTATTTTACAGATAAGACTTTTAAAAATAATATTAGAATTACCTGTTCTTTAAAAGTCAAATATGCTCTCTGAAAATACATGAAACTGTTGTCTCATGTAAATATCTTAATTAAAAATGTTTGCTGGAGGAACAATTTTGGTAATTTTTGCATTTGGACTAATTATGCATGTGTTTTATATTTTAATTTAATAAAATTTCAGATGTTAACAGTTGAGTGTCAAATCTAAATGTATGTTTTATCAATATTACTTTCACCTAAGCCCTTGATCTGTTACCAGAGAGGTCTAATTTGTCCCTATTGAAGTAAGCTTCTGTTATTCATTTTGTATGACTAACAATATTACATATGTTTTTAAAGAAAAATCAGTAATTTTAAACTATTTGCTATTGTATTATACTATACAATACAAAGAGTATTTCTATATTCAAGGAACATATCTGTTTTTATAAATTATTAAATCCTAGTTATCTAACATAATGCCTGCCATAGTATGGGCCTTAAATATATTTATTTTTGAACATTGATATTGTGTATCTCATGTCTAAAATCTCCTCAAAACATAAAATATTGGCACATATTTTAAACTATGACTAGAAATATGCTATGACTACATGTTGCAAATGAAACTAAACAGATTGAAACATAAATTTCTACAAGGGAAAAGTAAATGTCCTTTTAATTACATAAAATTAAAATATATTTTGTGAAGATAAAGTAATAATAAAAATACTTATTATTATAGCTATAAATTTTGAGGTTACATTACGTGCCAGATGTGCCCTAAAAGCATGATGAAAATTAAACAAAAAATTATGTACAACTAAACACTAATTACAAGAAGAAGGTGGGGACGATTAGGAAATAATGAAAGCAGAGAAAGTGATATTTTAAATTTGACAGCTGATTAACTGTATTAAGCTGATAACATAATTAAAACTTAGCAGCTGGGAGGCTGGCAACAATTTTCATCTATGCAACTTATGTTGCTCCAGAAGAGAATAGAGGGGAAAACCTTTTACTAGTTATTACTGTATCCCTCTGTGTTTGGCAGGACATGATGTGCAGATTATTTATAAATTATTAGATTAAAATTAAATTGACTTTCCATTGCATTTTGCATAGTATAAATATGCATATATTTTTCGTTGTATATTCGTATTTGTAGTAGAATTGAGAAACCAAGATGTCCAATTTGTCTCTTAAATTTCTTATATTCATTGGAAGAAGATATGAGAGATTATTAAATATAAATTATAATTGAGTATATTGGAGGCACTATTCGGAAAGTTGTGAAGAAATGACTATATATGTGCCTGTCAGACATGTCTTTTAAAAGAAAATCAAATTGCATAAAAGTAGGATTATTGAAATGTATTTTACATATAGTAAAATTTAACTTCTAAAAAAGTGAAGCTCAATAATTTTGACAAATGTATAGTTATGCAATAATCACATCATCACAAGTTGTCTTACGATCTTTTTTTTTCAGTCAATCCTCTCCTTCCGAACCAAACTTTGTCAACTATCCTGAGTAGTTGGGACTACAGGTTCATGCCACCAAGCCCAGCTCATTTTTTTGTGTTTCTAATAGAGATGGGATTTCACCATGTTGGCCAGACTGATCTCGAACTCCTGACCTCAGGTAATCCACCCATCTTGGCCTTCCAAAGTGCTAGGATTACAGGTGTGAGCCACTGTGCCTGGTCTTACGTTTTTTTTCTTGTTGCTTTGTCTTTTCCAGAATGTCATTTGAATGTAACCATCAAATAGTAGCTTTTTCTGCCATATTTTTTTCACTGATTCTGAGAGTGGTGTATGTATTTGCATATTATTAGTAATTTGGTATCTTTGACTGCTATGTAATATTCCATTACATAGATAGATGTATCAAAATTTATTTTTATGTTTGTTAGTTGAAGGACATTTGAGTTTTTCCAGTTTATGGTTATCATGGAAAAAGCTACTATAGATTCAGATACAAGATTTTCTGTTGATATATATTTTCATGTCTTTTGGGTAACAACTGGGAGTAAGGGTCAAAGGTAGTAAGACAAACACATGTTTAATTTATAAGAAACTGACGGCCAGGAGCAGGGTTGCTCATACCTGTAATCCCAGCACTTTGGGAGGCCCAGGTGGGCGGGCTCAAAGTCAGGAGATCGAGACCATCCTGGCTAACATGGTGAAACCCTGTCGCAAAAAAAAAAAAAAAAAAAAAAAAAATTAGCCGGGCGTGGTGGTGGGTGCCTGTAGTCCCACCTATTCGGGAAGCTAAGGCAGGAGAATGGCGTGAACCCGGGAGGCAGAGCTTGCAGTGAACTGAGATTGTGCCACCGCAGGAGTCTCAAAAAAAAAAAAAAAGAAAGAAAGAAACTGAAAAACGATTTTTCAAAGTAGGCATAACATTTCAGGTTCTCATCAGGAATATGTCAGAGTACTAGTTATTTCACATTCTCACCAGTATTTGATATTTTCAATTTTTTTGACTTGAACCATTCTTACACTGTTTTAATTACAATTAAGTGAGTTATAATTAAAACTACAATGTGGTGTCACTGCAGAAAAGCATAGAAGATGATAGTCAACATCAATTTGCTATTAATCCATATAAATATCCAAAGATGGATATATGTATATATGTATATATAGTGTATAGATAAATATATATATTAATCCATGTAAATATCCAAAGATGGATATATGTATATATGTATATATAGTGTATAGATAAATATATATATTAATCCATGTAAATATCCAAAGATGGATATATGTATATATGTATATATAGTGTATAGATAAATATATATATTAATCCATGTAAATATCCAAAGATGGATATATGTATATATGTATATATAGTGTATAGATAAATATATATATTAATCCATGTAAATATCCAAAGATGGATATATGTATATATGTATATATAGTGTATAGATAAATATATATATTAATCCATGTAAATATCCAAAGATGGATATATGTATATATGTATATATAGTGTATATATAAATATATATATTAATCCATGTAAATATCCAAATCCATCAATTTACTATTGATGTTAACTATCATTTTCTATGCCTTCCTGCAATCCATAGGTTTTTTTGAGGTGTGAGTTCATATATTGTGTCAAATTGTTATTGGAGTTTTCTTATTGTTGAGTATTGAAATTTTTAGAATATATTCAAGATACACATCCTTTATCAGATATGTGCTTTAGAAATATTTTCTACTAGTCAGTGGCTTGACTTTTCAATTTCTTTTTCTTTTTCTTTTCTTTTTTTTTTTTTTACTTTTATTTTTAAGTTCAGGAGAACGTGTGCAGGTTTGTTACATAGGTAAACTTGTGTCATGCAGATTTGTTGCACAGATTATTTCATCACTCAGGTATCAAGCCTAGTACCCATTAGTTACTTTTTTCTGATTCTCTCCCTCCTTCCAACCGCCTCCATCCGAAAAGCCCCGGTGTGTGGTGTTCCCTCTATGTGTCCATATGTTCTCATAACTTAGTTTTCACTTACAGGAGATAACGTGTGGTATTTGGTTTTCCATTCCTGTGTTAGTTTGCTAAGATAAATAGCCTCCAGCTCCATTCATGTCCTTTCAAAGGACATGATCTCATTATTTTTTTATGCATGATATTCCATAGTGTATATGTACCACATTTTCTTTATCCAGTCTATCATTGATGGGCATTTAGGTTGATCCCATGTCTTTGTTATTATAAATAGTGCTGCAATGAACATATGCATGCATATGTCTTTATAATAGAACAATTTATATTCCTTTGGGTATATACCTGTAATGGGATTGCGGGGTCAAATAGTATTTCTCTCTTAGGTCTTTGAGGAATTTCCACACTGTTTTGTGCAATGGCTGAGCTAATTGACACTCCCACCAACAGTGTATAAGCATTCCTTTTTCTCCACAACCTTGACAACATTTGTTATTTTTTGACTTTTTAATAGTAGCTATTCTGACTGGTGTTAGATGGTATCTCATCGTGGTTTTATTTGAATTTCTCTAATGATCAGTGATGTTGGACTTTTATAATATGATTATTGGCTGCATGGACGTCTTATTTTGAAAAATATTTGTTCATGTCCTTTGCCCATTTTTGTGGGGTTGTTTTTTTTCTTATAAATTTGTATAAGTTTCTCAGATTTGCTAGATATTAGACCTTTGTCAGATCCATAGTTTGCAAATATTTTCTCCCATTCTGTAGATTGTTTACTTAACTGTTGATAGTTTCTTTAGCTGTGCAGAAGATTTTTAGTTTAATTAATCCCATGTGTCAATTTTTGATTTTGTTGCAATTTATTTTGGTGTCTTCATCATGAAATCTTTGTCCGTGCCTATGTCCTGAATGGTATTGCCTTTAGGGTTGGATAGAAGTGGTGAGAGAGAGCATCCTTGTTTTGTGCCAATTTTCAAGGGGGATGCTTTCAGCTTTTGCCCACTCAATATTATGTGGGCTGTGGGTTTGTCATATATGGCTCTTATTATTTTGCAGAATGTTTCTTCAATACCTTCTTTATTGAGAGTTTCTAACATGAAGGGATGTTGAATTTTATTGGAAGCCTTTTCTGCCTTTATTGAGATAATAATTTGGTTTTTGTCTTTGGTTCTGTTTATGTGGTGAATCACATTTATTGATTTGCATATGTTGAACCAACCTTGCATCCTGGGGATAAAGCCAACTTGATTGTGGTGGATGAGCTTTTTTTGTGCTGGAGTCAAGTTGCCAGTATTCTGATTGAGGATTTTTGCAATGTTGATCAAGGCTACTGACCTGATATTTGCATTGATGTTCATCAAAAATGGTGGTCTTTTTTTCCTGTATCTCTTCCAGATTTTGGTATCAGGATGATGCTGGCCTCATAGAATGAGTTAGGGTGGAGTCCCTCCTTTTCAATTTTTGAAATAGTTTCAGTAGAAACGGTGCAAGCTCTTCTTTGTACCTCTGGTAGAAACCAGATGTGAATCCGTCTGGTCCTGGGCTTTTTCAGTTGGTAGGCTATTTAATACTGCCTCAATTTCAGAACTCATTATTGGTCTATTCAGGGATTCAGTGTCTTCCTAGTTCAGTGTTAGGAGGATGTATGTGTCCAGGAACGTAAATATTTTTAATTTACCTTCAAAATATTTCTGACCATCTTCATTTCTACCATCTAATACAGGCGACCTGTTCAGAAATATTGACTATTATATACATCTCTTTACCTTACCAAGATTTTCTCCTTACGTTGTGAGACAGAGACTTGTTCACATTTGTATTGTTAGAGAATTGAGTCAGTGATTTGCCAGATAGGCATGGAATAATCTATTTCTTCTAGATTTTCTAGTTTATTTGCATAGAGATGTTTATAGTATTCTCTGATGGTTATTTGTTTTTCTGTGGCATCAGTGGTGATATCCTCGTTTTCATTTCTGATTGTGTTCATTTGATACTTCTCTCTTTTTTCTTCTTTATTAGTCTAGATAGCAGTGTACGTATTTTGTTACTTTTTCAGAAAAAAAAAAAAACCTCCTGGATTCATTGAATTTGTGAAGGGTTTTTCATGACTAATCTTGGTTAGTTCAGCTTTAATCTTGGTTATTTCTTGTCTTCTGCTAACTGCAGGGTTTGTTTGCTCCTGGTTCTCTAGTTCTTTTT
>NW_016826166.1:0-1278 GCF_001698545.2 Rhinopithecus bieti
GTGTTACTGGCTCATTGATCAAGGACAATTTGCAGCATGATTAAACACGCTTTATTTTTCTTCCCATCATCTCTTCAGAACTTGTCGAGTGGGAGGTAATCATCTCTTGCCACTAGATGAACAATAGGGCCATTCTAGAGGCTCTCTGGTCAGTCATAGGTGATGGACACTTCCACATTTTCTTCCTTGTAAGACAGAGAGTCCATCTGGAAATTTTGAATATCCAGTGTAAGGTACACAACAAACCATCCTATGCCAGAGGGGAAAAAACTGAGCCTAAATATGCTCAAAACAATCAGTGGTTTTCAATGTTGGTTGCATACTAGGATGATCTGAGATAGTTTAAAAAATTCCTGTGTCTCAGTTTCCCCCCAGAGTCTCTGATATAATTGCTCCTGGATTTGCCTGGGCTTCAGGGATTTTTAATGTATGCATGTATTTATTTATTTATTTTATTTTTTTGAGACCCATTCTCACTCTGTTGCCCAGGCTGGAGTACAGAGGCGTGATCTCAGCTCACTGCAACCTTTGCCTCCCGAGTTCAAATGATTCTTCTGACTCAGCCTCCTGAGTAGCTGGGACTACAGGCACCCACCAATACTCGTGGCTAATTTTTGTGTTTTTAGTAGAGTCAGGGTTTCATCATGTTGGCCAGGCTGGTCTTGAACTCCTGACCTCAGGTGATCCGTCAGCCTCAGCCTCCCGAAGTACTGGGATTACAGGTGGGAGCCACTGTGTCTGGCCGGCTTCAGGGTTTTTAAGAGCTCCCCAGACAACTGTAGTGGGCTACCTTTGAGAATCACTGCTCTAGATTTAACATCCAATTTATAGAAAATACAGGGGAAAGGAGAGAACAGCATGGAGTGCAATAAGCAGTAGCCACACTGGAACACGCTATAAGACAAACACTCAGTTTCTTTTTTTTCGTGAGATGGAGTCTCGCTCTGTCGCCCAGGCTGGAGTGCAGTGGCGCTATCTCGGCTCACTGCAAGCTCTGCTTCCTGGGTTCAGGCCATTCTCCTGCCTCAGCCTCCAGAGTAGCTGGGACTACAGGCGCCTGCCACCACACCCAGCTAATTTTTTGCATTTTTAGTAGAGACTGGGTTTCAACGTGTTAGCCAGCATGGTCTCGATCTCCTGACCTCATGATCCACCCACCTCAGCCTCCCAAAGTGCTGGGATTACAGGTGTGAGCCACCACACCTAGCAACACTGTTTCTTTACAAAAAGTTGTAAGAATAAAAGGTGAGGAGGAGAGAGGAACCTACAGGTTAAAAG
>NW_016826167.1:0-11303 GCF_001698545.2 Rhinopithecus bieti
TATTTCTGTGATGTTAATACTCCCACTGTGGCCGATTTCAAGCTACAAACAGTCTAACAAGTGGCTTGCCAAGTTCCTGGAAATGTAACGATTAGCTCTTGTACATGACTGGCACAAGCTGCTCCTCAAACTCACATTCCGCATGCCTCAGTTCTGCTCAGGTTCCACTGGTCAAAACTTGCTGTCAGTGGGTGGGGAAGTATACCCCTCTCTTAAGGAAGCCTTGCAAGTCATGTGACAATGAAGCGGGAGAGTTCCCTGATTTCCCCGCTTCCCCCGTCCTTTGCAGGACATGCAACAAGGCTGTGGCTGGTGTGTTCGGTCTCTGCCCTGCTGAAACCCCTTATGGGAGGTGGAGCATGCAGATGGACGGGTGCAGGAGCCGGGGTGCAAAAGCTGGGGCGCTGGGCTTCCAGCCCCACTGCAGTGTCCAGGGGCAGGAGCCTGTGATTCCTGGAGCCCAAATGGGCTTGTGTTACAGTGTGCTCTTTTACCTCACCGTCAGCGGACGGCTTAAGTGTTAACCAGCTCAACAGACCCTCTGCATTTTTACAAGCACAGAGGGTCAATCTGACAGCTTTCTATATCTCGAGCTCTTGTCCCCCCTCCCAGAAAAATCAGGTCACACATGGACTTGAAGGATGGTGAATGCTGGTGAAGTAGAGTAGTGGGGTGGGGGTTATCAGGTGGTAGGGGTGGCAGTCAGTGGGATGGATGGGGAACTGGAAAGGGGATGGAGTAGGAAGATGATCTTCCCCTGGAGTTTGACCGTCCAGTGGTGGATTCTCTGACTGTCCCCAGCTGAACTCCTCCTAACATTCCTTCTCTTTACCTGCCGCTCTTCTGCTCTGCTCTTCTGTTCATCTGCTCATCTTTTGCTGCTGGAGCCTGGTTTCTGGAGTTTATTTGGGTACAGGATAGGGGGTCATGGAGGGCCAAAAGGTAACTTTTGGGCACAAGAGCAGGAATGCCTCTCTTCATTTAGGGCCATGGGTTTCCAGGCTTGAGGGTGGGGCCTTTGCCAGGGAACTGCCTTATTCTACCCAGTAGCTCCCTGTCTTCTGTCCCTATCAACAGTAAGTGAGCTGAATAATACTCTTAAAAGGAGGACAAGAAATAACTGGGTAGAATAATACAATCCACCTTTCCAATAATGGTTTCGGAAGAAGAAGCTGGTTGGGTGTCTTCAAGGGCAGGGGTCCCCAACCCCGGGCCATGAATCAGTACCCTTTGTACCCTGTTAGGAACCTGGTGGCACAGCAGGAGGTGAGTAAGGGGCAAGCAAAAGAGGGAAGCTTCGTCTGTATTTACAGCTGCTCCCCATGACTAACATTGCCATCTGAGCTCCACCTCCTGTTACATCAGCTGGGGCATTAGATTCTCATAGGAGCACAATTGTGAACTGTGTGCATTCAAGGGATCTAGGTTGTGTGCCCCTTATGAAAATCTGATGCCTGACGATCTGTCACTATCTCCTATCATGCCCAGATGGGCCCATCTGATTGCAGGAAAACAAACTCAGGGCTCCCACTGATTCTACATTATGGCGAGTTGTATAGTTATTTCATTATATATTACAGTGTAAGAATAATAGAAATAAAGTGCACAATAAATGTGATGTGCTTGAATCATCCTGAACCCATTCCCCACCCCTGTCCATGGAAAAATTGTCTTCCACGAAACCAGTCCCTGGTGCCAAAAAGGTTGGGGATTGCTGTTCAAAGGAATAATTTTGCAATATGAAGGCCAACTAGTAGGTTACTACTTTTCTTCAGGCCCAAAGGACACTTTATAGCTGTGGACATCTGATAAAAAGAAAAGTAATGAGTACACTATTGGTGGGAATGTATATCCAGACACCCATTATGGAAAACAGTATGGAGGCTTCTCAGAAAACTAAAGATAGAACTNCCTTATGAAAATCTGATGCCTGACGATCTGTCACTATCTCCTATCATGCCCAGATGGGCCCATCTGATTGCAGGAAAACAAACTCAGGGCTCCCACTGATTCTACATTATGGCGAGTTGTATAGTTATTTCATTATATATTACAGTGTAAGAATAATAGAAATAAAGTGCACAATAAATGTGATGTGCTTGAATCATCCTGAACCCATTCCCCACCCCTGTCCATGGAAAATTGTCTTCCACGAAACCAGTCCCTGGTGCCAAAAGGTTGGGGATTGCTGTTCAAAGGAATAATTTTGCAATATGAAGGCCAACTAGTAGGTTACTACTTTTCTTCAGGCCCAAAGGACACTTTATAGCTGTGGACATCTGATAAAAGAAAAGTAATGAGTACACTATTGGTGGGAATGTATATCCAGACACCCATTATGGAAAACAGTATGGAGGCTTCTCAGAAAACTAAAGATAGAACTATCATATGATCCATCAATCCCACTACTGGTTGTTTATCCAAAGGAAAGGAAATCAATGTATCAAAGGGATCCTTGTACTCCCGTTTATAGCCACGCTATTCACAATAGCCAAGATATGAAATCAACCAAAGTCTATAAACAGATCAGTAAAGAAAATGTGCTATATATACACAATGGAATACTATTCAGCCATAAAAAGGAATGAAATCCTGTCATTTGCAGCGACATGCAGGGAACTAAAGGCCATCTTGTTAAGTTAAATAAGTCAGACACAGAAAGGCAAAAATCACATGTTCACACTCATGTGGGAGCTAAAGAAGTTGATCTCATGGAGGTAGAGAGCAGAAGGGTGTAGGGGCAGGGGAGTGAAGACAGGCTGGTGAATGGATACAAGCAAACAGATAAGATGGAATAAGTTCTAGTTTTTGATAACACAGAAGGGTGACTATAGTTAGCAACAATACATTGTATTTCCAAATAACTAGAAGAGAAGATATTTTTCTTTCTTTCTTTTTTCTTTTTTTTTTTTTGAGATGGACTCTTGCACTGTTGCCCAGGCTGGAGTACAGTGGTGCAATCTTGGCTCACTGAAAGCTCCGCCTCCTGGGTTCACGCCATTCTCCTGCCTCAGCCTCCCAAGTAGCTGGGACTACAGGCACCTGCCACCACGCCTGGCTAACTTTTTTGTATTTTTAGTAGAGATGGGGTTTCACCGTGTTAGCCAGGGTGAAATCAGTCTCCTGACCTCATGATCCACCCGCCTCTACCTCCCAAAGTGCTGGGATTATAGGCATGAGCCAGTGCACCCAGCCGAAGAGATTTTTTTCTATGAGTTTGACTTTAATTTCTAAGATTCCACATATATATGAGATCATGCAGTATTTGTCTTTCTGTGTCTGGCTTATTTCACTTAGCATACTCTTCTCTAAGACATCCATGTTGTTGCAAATGGTAAGAGTTCCTTTTTCTTTAAGGCTGAATAATATCCGTGTGTGTGTGTGTGTGTGTGTGTGTGTGTGTGTGTGTGTGTATACACCACAGTTTCTTTTTCTATTCATCAGTTGATGGACACTTAGATTGTTACCATATCTTTTGGCTTCTGTAAATAATGCTGCAATTAACATGGGACTGCAGATACTTCTTGGAGATAGGGTTTTTATTTCTTTTGGAAATATACCCAATAGTAGTATTAGTGGATCATATGGTAGTTCTAGTTTTAATTTTTTGAGGAACCTCTATACTATTTTTCATAATGGCTGCACCAATTGACATTTCCACCAACAGGGTACAAGCATCCCCTTTTCTCGAATCCTCACCAACACTTGCTGTCTTTTGACTTTTTGATAATAGCCATCCTAACAGGTGTAAGGTGATGTCATTTTGACTTGCATTTCTCTGCTAATTAGTGATGTCGAGTAGAAGAGAAGATTTAAAATGTTCCCAATACAAAGAAATGATAAATGTTCAAGGTGATGGGTATCCTGATAACCCTGACGATCATTACACATTGTATGCATGCATCAAAATATCGCATGTACCCCATAAATACGTACAAATATTTTGTATCAATAAAAACATGAAAAAGAAAAGTAACTAGGATAAATGGCCAGGTGCAGTGGCTCACACCTGTAATCCCAGCACTTTGGGAGGCCCAGGCGAGTGGATCACTTAAGGTCAGGAGTTCAAGACCAGCCTGGCTAACATGGTGAAACCCCATCTCTACTAGAAAAATACAAAAATTAGCCGGGTGTGGTGGCAGATCCTTGTAAGCCCAGCTCCCTGGGAGCCTGAGGTGGGAGAATTGCTTGAACCCGGAGGCGGAGGTTGCAGTGAGCCAAGATCGTGCAACTGCACTCCAGCCTGGGCGATAGTGTGAGACCCTGTTTAAAAAATAATAATAAAATAAAATAAATGAAAAAGAAAAGTAACTAGTGTAAACGAATCAGGTTAAAGTCATCTCTAATTCATGTTTAAATATTTGAACAACTTTTTACAGTTTACTGTATCTGGCAGTTCTTTTAAGAAGAAGCTTTATTGCTTTGAGTGTCTAAAAGAATCCATTTAACTTTAAACTGACCACGTAATGAGATACGTGATCTTTTCATTGGTTCATAGAGGAGTTTTTAGTAAGTGCTGGTTATAGGCAAAGCACCATCTTAAGCCTAAGCAGGAGTCTGGAGACTTATTCCTGCCCTCAAGAGGATTACACTCCAGTATGACAGTAAGACACATGCAACTCCAAGAAGAAAGTAAAAAAATTATATAAGAGAAAACATTCAAGTGCCATAATAAATTGAGAATGGCTACATAGTTTTGAAAGTGGCAGCATTTAATCAAGTCTTGAAAAGGATTGGACTCTGGCATTATATGTTTATTATCTTAACAAGACGTATTTTTTAAGTCAGATAAAAGGAGCTTATCTTATTTGTGAGTCAGTGCTTAAATTTTCTTAAATTTTGTGAGTCAATGCTTAAATTTAGTACTTTTCTAAATTCTTAAATTTTCTTGTAATCAGAAATCTCCTTCTTGTGTTACATTTAAAATCAAACTACAAAATATGTCTCAAATATCTAATAACTTTTCTTCTTTGCCCTACATCCTTTGTTCAAATTTCAGCAAGAAAAACAACCTTCAGTTCTTACTTTCTTGGTAGTGGCAATTCCCCTAACGTTCATCACGCATTTAACCATAAATAAATAACATTTAATTTTCACAGGAGGATCTCATTTCTGTCCCCTGCCCTGGAAGTTGGCAAAAAGTAAGGACCTGCATTTCATTGGAAATACAAATATTTACTCTCCCTATTCTCTTCAGAAATTACAGCCTTGAAATCTGCTATCAGAAACCCAGTTTGAGGCTGGGCCCAGTGCAGTGACTCACGCCTGTAATCCCAGCACTTTGGGAGGCCAAAGCAGGCGATTAGTTGAGCCCAGGAGTTTGAGACCAGTTTGGACAACATGGCGAAATCACCTCTTAAAAAAGAAAAAAAAAAATACAAAAATCACCCCCAGCATGGTAGCACACATCTGTGGTCCCAGTTATCAGGAGGCTGAGGTGGGAGTGTTGTTTGAACTCAGGAGGTGAAGGCTGTAGTGAGCCCTGATCACACACACCACTATACCCTAGCCTGGGTGACGGAATGAGATCCTGTCTCAAAACCAAACCCAGTTTGAGAAAAATATTTATCAAGATTGCCTCAAAGACATGCAATTATGGAGCTGTGTTCTTTGGACCACACTGTTGTGGTGCATCCCAGATGTGCTTTTGGTCTGTAGGTTTCTTTCTTGGGCTGTTTTATCTTGTTTTGGTATAAGGGTAATACCAGCCTCATAAAGTGAGTTGACAAGTGCTCTTTTCTATTTTTTGAAAGAGTTTGTGAAGAATTGCTATTCATTTTTCTTTAAATGTTTGGTAGATTCAACAGTGAAGCCATCTGGGCCCAGGCTTTGATTTATGCATAGGTGGTTGATTACTAATTCAATCTCTTCATTTATTATCTGTCTGTTCAGATTATCTATTTCTTCTTGTCAGTTTTGGTAGTTTGTATTTTTTCCAGGAATTTGTTGATTTCATCAATATGATCTAAGGTGTTGGTATATACTTTTTCATAATATAGTATTTTTTATACTTTTTTTATTTCTATAAGGTTGATGGTAATGTCCCCTCTTTCCTTTCTGGTTCCTGGATGTGCTTTTACTAAACTGTCCCTGGGGTAATGCCATCTGCCTTCAGAGAGGCACCTTGTAGGAAACAGATGCATAAACTTCATTATCAGATTTAGTGTCATGATGTCATCTGCTACAGCTGTCTACTGCATCCCACAGTGTTTTCTCTGAAGGATCTAGAGGAGAACTTTCTCTGATCTCTCCGTGTCATGAAAAGCGCTGCATGCCCTGAACAAATGAGACCTTTTAATCCCACTGTGGATTATGTCTCCTGCTTTGGCTGCTGGGAGGGCTGAGTCCAATGTTGAATATCTACTCTATCAGTTTCCTAGAGCTGCCACAACAAAGTATCACAAACAGATTGGCTTAAAACAACAGGTGTTTATTCTTCCATAGTCCTGGAGGTTTGGTTAGAAGTCAAAATTAAGGTGTCCGCTGGGCTATGTTACCTTTGGAACCTGTAGGGAAGAATATGAGGGGACTTCAAAAAGGTTGTGGAAAAATGGAATTAAAAGATAAAAATGAGAAATATACATTTTATTTCTCAACATAAACTCCATTAAGTTCAAGAGACTTTTGTAAGTGATGATATCAGCCATCTAGTCCATTCCCAGCATCCTGGGAATTTAGCCATGTCAATGCAGTCTTTCTTACATCATTAACTGAAGAAAAATGGGTACACTTTACATTAGTTTTCTTGAGATTGAGTCTCACTCTGCCACTCAGGCTGGGGTGCAGTTGTGTGATCATAGCTCACTACAACCTCGACCTCCTGGGTTCAAGCAATCCTCCCACCTCAGCCTCCCAAGTAGCAGAGACAGGCAGGCACCACCATGCCTGGTTAAGTTTGTGTTTGTGTAGAGACAGAGTCTCACCATGTTGCCCAGGCTGGTCTTGAACTCCTGGGCTCAAGTGATCCTCTCATCTTGGCTTCTCAAAGTCTTGGGATTATAAGCATGAGCCACCATGCCTGCCTTTTTTTTTTTTTTTTTAAATATTAGTGTGTTAGTCCATTTTGCATTGCTATAAAAGGATACCTGAAAGGAGGCTCATTCGACTCTCAGTTCTGCAGGCTGTGCAAGTAGCAAGGTGTCAGCATCTGCTTCTGGTGAGGACCTTAGGAAGCTTCCACTTAGGATAAAAGGGGAAGGGGAGCAGACATCATGGCAAGAGAAGAGGAAAGAGGGAGTAGAGGAAGGCGCCAGACTCTTTTTAATAACCAGATCTGGAGGGAAGTAAGAGTGAGAACTCATACCCCCCAGGTGCGGCATTAATCTATTTTTGAGGAATCTACCCCATGACTCAAACACCCCCTATTATGCCCCACCTGCAACATTGGGAATCAAACTTCAGCATGAGACTTGGAAGGGACAAATATTCAAACTATATCAATTAGAAAAAAAGAAGTCAGACAGCCACATCAGCTCTGTAAGGTGGATGCCTAATGATTTTCTATGGGAACTCTCAAAAAATTGCCCTTGTTTGATGAGAGGAATAAGCAGGAGCACTGTTGTGGTAGAGAAATACTCTCTCTGGTGAAGCTTTCCCATGTGTTTTTTCGCTAAAGCTTTGGTTAACTTTCTCAAGACACTCTCATAATAAGCAGATGGTATTGTTGTTTGGCCCCTCAGAAAGTCAGCAGGTGAAATGCCTTGAACATCCCCAGAAATTGTTGCCAGGAACTTTGGTCTTGACTGGTCTGCTTTTGCTTTGCCTGGGTAACTTTCTTCTCTTGTTAGCCATTGCTCCGATGGTACTTTGTCTTCAGGATCATCCTGGTAAAGCCATGTTTCATCTGCTGTTCCAATTCTTCAAAGAAATGATCCCATTGTTTATTCTGCTCTTCTGCACAGCTGATCTGAGCACAGTGGTTTTGGCACCCATTGAGTAGAAACTTTGCTCAACTAAAATTTTTCAGTGAGAATTGTGTGAGCTGACCCAGGTGAGATGTCTGTGGTGTTGGCCATTGTTTCTGCTATTCATCGTTGGTCCTCTTCAGTTAGGGCTCAAACAAGATGAATTTTCTTCTTGCAAATCGATGTAGATGGTCTACCGCGATGGGCTTCATCTTCAACATTGTCTCATCCCTTCTTAAACTTATCCATTTGTAAACATCTAATTTCTTTGAGGCATTGTCCCCATAAACTTTCTGTAAAGCATCGATGATTTTACCACTCTTCTCCCCAAACTTCACCATAAATTTGAGGTTGATTCTTGCATTAGCCAACTTCATGTTGCTCTGATGTGGACTGTTTTAAAACTGAAGTCTTATCCTTCTTCATGCCTCAAACTAGACCCTATTCAGACATGTTATACAAGTTAGTACCAGTTTATTGGTGTGGAAAAACTTTGAAATTCATGCACAATTTTTTCATGATACACTTTTCTTTTTTTTGAGATGGAGTCTCACTGTGTTGCCCAGGCTGGAGTGTGGTGGTGTGATCTCTGCTCACTGCAGCCTCAACCTCCAGGTTTAAGCAATTCTCCCACCTCAGCCTCCCCAGTAGCTGGGACCACAGGCGCATGCTAACATACCCAGCTAATTTTTGTATTTTTATTAGAGCCAGGGTTTTGCTATGTTGGCCAGGCTGGTCTTGAACTTCTGACCTGAAGTGATCTGCCTGCCTTGGCCTCCCAAAGTGCTGGGATTATAGGCATGAGCCACTGCACTGAGCATGATACACATTATTGATGGACTTTTTTGAAGAACCCTTGGTACTTCCTTACCTTTCCCTAGCTTCTGGTGGTGGCTGGCTGTCTTAGTCCATTTCATGCCTACTGTAACAGAACACCTAAAACTGGGTAATTTATAATGAACAGGCATTTATTAGCTCATAGTTCTGGAGGCTGGTAAGTTCCCTATCAAGATGCCAGCAATGGGTGAGAGCATTCTGGTTTCATCATCACATGGCAGAAGGCAAGAGGTAGGAGGAGAAACTCCCTTCATCAAGCCCTTTATAATTACATTAATCTATTCATGAGGGCAGGGCTCTCATGACTGAAACATTTCCCACTGGGCTTTTCCTCCCAGCACATTGGGGATTATGTTTCAACATGAGTTTTGGAGGGGACAGAAACATTCAAACTATAGCACTAGCAATACCTTGTGTTCCTTGGCTTGCAGTTGCATCCCTCCAGTTGCTGCCTCTGTCATCACATGGCATTGTCCCTGGGTGTCTGTGTCGAAACTTCCCCTTTCTTATAAGGATGCTGGCTATATTGGATTAAGACCCACCCTAGTGGGTGTCTTAACATGATTACATCTGCAACACCTTATTTCCAGATAAGGTCACATTCACAAGTGCCCAGAGTTAGGACTTCAACACATCTTTTGCAGGGACATAGTTCAACTCAAAGCACCTACAAGTGCCACGTGGTCAACTTCTCTGTATGCTAATATTACCCTTCTTATTTCATCTTTTATTTTTCTTCCTCTATTTTCCTTTTGTCCCGATTACCTAGATTACTTAGTTTTTGCTTAATTATATACATCTTTGGCTGGATTTGAAAGGAAGAAGACAGAAATGAAGGGAAGGATGAAGAGAAGGAGGGAGGAAAAGAGAGAAGGAGAAGGAGGAAGAAAAGCTTGCCCCCTAAAATTAGACATGAAAACAGGGGAACAGAGCTGCTGGAATGGAGAGCAAGGCTGGGAAAGACTGACTGGGAAAGTGTTTTTGCTGTGGGCTTCATCAGAACCTCAGAATTACTTTTTTTGAGGAGATGGATGCAGTGGCTAGCAGCTGCTTGAAGCTTAGCTGATCTAGGAAAAAGTGGAAGATAGTTTGATTAACTGGGAATTAGGAGAGTAAAGGTATGGTACAGCTACTTTTATATGAATGTTAGTAGACACAATATGGATTGAAGTTTTGTGATAATAGGAAGCTTATACAATGTTGAAGACTAACGTATCCTAGCTGTTGTGGACACAGACCCATAAATCATTGATTTAGTGCATGCAATTTATTCTGGAGGACAGTATCTCATGTTTACAGGGTATCATCCTCCAAATGGCACTTTAGCTGAAACTTTAATAGGCTATTCCAGTTGTCTATCAGACTAGCTGTTTGTGGAGATTATATGCATATATGACCAGCTAAAGCTACTGTATAAACCAATATTTCCCTTTCCACCTGTTTCTCATCTTAACCCATCACAGGTAAGAGTCTTAATCCTAATACTACAGCACACCAAGGGTTACCATCACCCCACTTACCACTAGAAATGAGGTCCTTGTTACTGTTTGGTGGGTGAATGATCCAGTACCAGAATTCTATCCTGAGGTTTGAAGGTTCAGACCTACGAGTAGCTACAAGTAGCTTCTATTTTCTAGGGCCACTCTCTACATGCTTTCTTAGTTTGGATTTCCCTAAATGCAACGACTAAGACAAGGACTAGGATGCAGATAATCTGAGGGCTGACTGCAGGAAGCAGGGCTAAGGGAGCAAGAAGAGTAATGGAAGAAACGTATGTCAAAATAAAGAGGCTTTGCTTTTCTAACTATAAATGACTGTGTGTCTTTCAAATAATGTCCTCATTTTATACTGATTATGATTGTAACAAAACCCATTCGCAAATGGTGACCCGTTTTTAATGTTCACCTTTAGACTTTTTCAGATCCACCTTCCTTTTTTTTTCTTTTTTTTTTTTTTCAGGAAGAAGGTCTTGTTCTGTCACCCAGACTGGGGTGCAGTGGCATAATCATGGCTCACTTCAGTCTCAAACTCCTGCATGCCAGTGATTCTCCCGCCTCAACCTCCCAAGCGGCTGGGGGTACAGGCACATGCCACTATGCCCACCTAATTTATTTATTTATTTATTTATTTATTGAAGGTAGAGAGAGGGTCTCACTATATTTCCCAGACTGGTCTCGAACTCCTGGTGTCAAGTGATCCTTCCACCTCAGCCTCCCAAAATGCTGGGGTTAAAGGTGTGAACCACTGTGCTGGGTCACTTCTACCCCATTGTTTAACTTAACATTGTCTTAATCTGTTTCGTTCTGCTATAACAGAACACCAGAGACTGGGTAATTAATAAAAAGAGGAAATTTATCTGGCCTACAGTTCTGGAGCCTTGGAGGTCCGAGATCAAGGGGCTGCGTCTAGTGAGAGCCTTCTTGTATCATCCCATGGCAGAGGCAGAAGAGCAAGAAAGAATGAGAGAGAGAGAGAGAGAGAGAGAGAGAGAGAGAGATAGAAAGAGGGAGAGAGAGGGAGAGAGAGAGGGAGAGGGAGAGAGAGAGAGAGAGAGAGAGAGAG
>NW_016826167.1:11980-18993 GCF_001698545.2 Rhinopithecus bieti
GGGGGGGGAGAAAGAGAGGGAAAGAGAGAGAGACACAGCGAGGGAGAGTGCACTAAACTTGCTTTTAGAGCAAACCCACTCCCAAAATTAATCCATTCAAGAAGAGTCTGCAGTCACCTCTTAAAGTTCTTAGCTATCAACACGGTTGCATTGGGGAATTAAGTTTCCAATACATAAACTTTGGGGACACATTCAAACCATAGCCATCATCTTCTGCCATTTATTATTAGAAAAACGTTCATGTATACTTTATGTTTATTTTGTTGGTTGGCTTTTGGGTTGGATACTTATGACAATTTTTAAAACTTATCTTTGAGACTGGAAATTTTTACTGTAATTATATATGTGAAGTCTCTTTTTGCTTGAAACATAGTGCGCTAAGCTTGGAGTTTATCCTGAGGTAGTTTTAGGCAAGAGAGTTACATGGTGAGAGCTATGTTTTAAATATACCACCTCAGGCAAGTATGGGGGATGTGTTTGGAAAAAGTACAGACTAGAGCTGAGTAGACCAGTTGGACTGTTGGAATATTGTAGGCCAGAACTGAGATATTTTTAAGATTCAGCCTGTTCAATATGTACCAAGAAGTAATAAACAAGAGAATAGATGGGAAATGGAGTTGGTAAGAAGTAACTCCAGTGTGGTCTGCAGTTCCCATGTCTCACTGCTGTGTGTTACTGGCCTCAGTGTATTTGAGGAGCCTGAGCTGCTGTGCAGAGGCCAGCATCGCTGGGACATGCAACACTAGGGAGTAGTGCTCCCTGGGGTGACATTTTCTTTTTCTTTTTTCTTTTTTTGAGACGGAGTCTCGCTCTGTCACCCAGATTGCAGTAGTGTGATCTCAGCTCACTGCAACCTCTGCCTCCCGGGTTCAAGCGATTCCTGTCTCAGCCTCCTGAGTAGCTGGGACTATAGGTGCCCGCTACCGTGCCCGGCTAATTTCTGTATTTTTAGTAGAGATGGGGTTTCACCATATTGGTCAGGCTGGTCTTGAACTCCTGACCTCAGGTGATCCACCTGCCTCAGCCTCCCAAAGTGCTGGGATTACAGGTGTGAACCAACACGCCTGGCCCGGGGTGACCTTTTCTACATCACTGGAATGAGAGGAAAATACTGGTTGCAGAAAGAAATGGCTCTTTTCCTATGGAAATCCTCAGCAAGGCATTTGATACTGATTTCTATTTCTCAGAACTGTTAGGAAGAACTGGTACAGAGATTTATCCCAGAATTTCAACTGCTTTTCGGGATTCATTAGTCTACCACTCTGTATTGGTTTGTTGTGGTTTATGTACATCTATTCACCATAAACTACTACTACTGCCTAAGGATGCAGGAGGCTGGCAGGGGATCCAGGCAGGACTCACTCATTGCCGTCTCACGTTTTTCCTCTCCTAGGGTTCTAGGATGCCTTATAAAGGCCCATAGTGTACTTTCTGTCTGCTTCACTTAGCTCCACATTGGCGATTTCTGTTAACATGCATACAGTTGAATGGATGGCCAGAATCGAAGCTATCTGCTGTGAGACACAATGAGAAATGCTTTTGTGTAAAGGCAAGAGTAGTTTTATTTACTGCTACATCACACAGGGAAGGTGGGGAGGAAATAAAAAGAAAGACAGGAAAGCAAAGGCAAACCAATATGACCAACAGTGGTACAGGCCTTTTTGTTCTTACCTCTCTACCAGGGTCCCTAAATGAGGCTTATACTTGGAAAAGCAGAAGACAGATCTGGTGTGAGGGGATATGGAAAAGACATGGGAGGCAACCCTCGTACAGAGAGCCTTGTCTCCACGGAGCACTGCTCCACTGGCACACTTGTTCAAAGAACTGGAAGGCTACGGGTCGGGCTTCCTCCTGCTTGTTTAAAGGGCTGGTATGACTGGTTAGAGTGAACCTCTGGAGGCTTATCGCACCATGATTCCAGGGGTCTCACTCTGCAACCGTAGTCAGGGTTGATGTGACCTGACCTCGGTGTTCAGACATCCACGCAAGTTTCAGAAGTGTTTACAAACTTTTTGCCAAAGGAAAAATAAACTTGCACAGAAGAGCTGGTTTAGCTGTTTTCTGAGATAATTATAAAAACAATAGCAAGCCCCAACTCTCAATCATTTAAATTTTTTTTCTTTTTTTCTTTTTTTTTTGAGACAGGGTCTCAGTCTGTTGCCCAGGCCGGAGTGTCATGGCATAATCGTAGCTCATTGCAGCCTTATCCTCCTGGGCTCAAGTGATCCTCCTGCCTCAGCCTCCCTAGTAGCTGGAACCAGAGGCACGCATCACCATGCCTGCCTGGTTTTTTTGGGGGAGAAAAATGGGGTCATGCCATGTTGCCCAGACTGGTCTTGAACTCCTGGGCTCAAGCTATCCTCCTGCCTCAGTCTCCCAAAGTGATGGGATTACAGGAGTGAGCCACTGCACCTGGTCAATTTTTTTCTTTTGCATTTCTTGCCATAGGAGAAAAGCAAACCATTATCTGAGTATGTGTGGCTTGGGGGCACAAGCAGATGTAGGGTATATCGCTCTGTCCTCAGAGAAACTATCAGCATGCTGTTGCTTTTGGTGTTGGCTGGCACTACTCAGGATGATCCAGCCTGCCTGCTTGGATGTATGATTCAGTTAATCCGAAATCCTCCTCTCCGCCCAACCAAACCTCCTACTCATTCACTGAGTCATCACCCTTATGAAAACTGCTTAGATTACACTATGTTAGAAGGATCTCTCCCTCACCCAAGTTTCTCTTGTCCTCCAGGCTAGTACTGTGCATCTGACACGTTGTTTCTTAGAAGCTAGCCTTGCTTTCACAGCTCAGCTAGAATGGTCTCTGCGGCAGGAATGAGAGCTCGTACATTTCCCCCATAAAGCCTAGCACAATGCTGGGCAAAGTATTCGGTGAATACTTGGAGTGATTGAAAACTTGCCATTAAAAGCATATACTGTGTAGGTACTTACATGAGGTGCTTAGAGTAGTCACATTTATAGAAATATAAAGCAGAATGGTAGCTGCTGGAGGCTGGGGGGTGGAGGAGAGATGGGGAGTTATGGTTTAAGGGGTACAGACTTCCTCTTTGTGAAGATGAAAATGTTCTGGAGATGCATGGTGGTGATGGTTGCACAACAATATGAACGTACTTAATGCCACCAAATTGTACACCTAAAAAGGTAAATTTTATTTTATGTATATTTTGCCACATAAAGTTTAATTTTTAAGAAACCTATCCTGTAGAAATTTGAGGCTCTTCCCTAAGTCCACCCTCAGCTGCCCTCCCTGGTGCCCATGTGCGGAATCCATATTGTGTGTGAGTGCAATGTCCAGTTGGATTGCCATGCTGGCCAGGCCCCAGCTACTGGGCTCAGCTTCCCACTTGGCAGCTCCATTTTTGTTTTGAAAATGGGGTCATTTGCACCAGGCTTTTAGTTTAGATTTGTTTTTGTAGTTCCTGTCTACACAAGGATGGTGAGGAAAGAGTCCAGATCTAGAGCAAGCAAGGTTACAGTTTCCCTATGGTAATGGAGAAAAGCTTAGTGATGGTGAGATTTCTTGACATCTCACAGCTTCCAATTTAGTTTGGTTTTGTTTTTCATCTGTGAAATGAAGATTTCAATAGTCCCTACCTCCTTAGGTTGTTGTGGGGATTAAATGAAGTGAGTTGTATCAAATACCTTCCACAGTACCTGAGGCAGGGCAGGAGCTAGGAAGCGTTGTTCATTATTTATTAACGGCAGCTGAGAATTCTTGGATTCTGTGACTCCAGCTTGGGTTCCAGAAGGATAGAAGCAGCCCACAGGGCTCCTGACACAGTGCCTTGTCTATGTCGTGTGATCCTACGCATAACAAAACCCTTGGGAGGCACCAAGTTGGTGGCTGGGGAAACAATCTGGTCCGGAGTGTCAGGGATTTTTCGGTACGACTTTCCCCACTCAGTCAGAAACCCCGCTGCCTGCCATGCCTGGGCTCACATGTTCCCTGCGGTGCTCTCTTTCTCTAGTTCACATTCAAAAAATCTTGAGAAAGGCCTTGAAGAGACCTGCTTGGCTGGCTTTCTCACCTGCGTGGCCAAGATGCCAGCGCTCACTTGACCACGTGGTCAGAGTAGGGCAGGCAGCTTTCCACGTGAAGAGGAGTGGTGGGCAAAGAAAAATGAGGCATCCACCCCACACTAAACTGTATGCCCTGGGCAAGCCAGAGAAAAAGCAGTCATGGCCCCACCGCTATCCCTCTCTTTGGTGACTAATGCCCTATGCGCCATGATACCTGTTTGCAAAGAAAAGATGCCTTATGTTTCTTCTTTTGAAAGGGAGTCGAGCACACTGATCTTAAGGCTTTCCAAGTTAGCATCTAAAATTATTTGACCTTGGTTTAATAGGGAGAAATTGATCAGGTTGTGGAAATGAAAAATGCAAATGCTTGATGAAAAATACTTGAAATAAATTCAAGGCCATATTAACATTTAATTTACACTTCCTCCCAGAAGCTATTTTTACATTCCTATTTACTAGTATGATATGCAGTAGTTATTTTTCTCCGTGACTCAATATGATGGGATATTTTTTTCCTTTCTTCAAATAGTTCTCAATTCGGATATGACACAGAGTTCCCATTTTCCCCATAAATTACATATTTATAGCACATGGGAATAGCAGGAATGCTGTATGTCTCTTAAAAGTACCTCTGTATTTGAATTATAGAGAAAATGACTTGATGGGAGTCTGAACTTTGGGCACTCTTGATGTAGCTGGAGCAGAGAGGGGAACAGAACTCTGTGTTCCAGGCCTAGGCACTGTCTGTTCTGAACAAGAGCCTGCCACTGCCAACTGAGTGCACGTGGGGAAGGGTGATGAGGGAAGGATGGGCATGAGCAACCCGGATCAAAGGTCATGTGGTGGTGAGAACATAGCTTGGACATCCTGCATTGGATTCTGTTCTGCTGTGTATTAGCTCTGAAAGCTTGAGACAGCTTCTTAGCCTTTTTGGTCCTTTTGCTTTTTCTGTAAACTGGCATAACAGAAGGAGTTACATTTAGGGCTATTATAAAGATTTGAATAAGGTAATGCATGGAAAGCTTCCATGCTAGTGTTTTATTGAGAGAGTCATCAATAAAATAAAAAAATGAAATAAAAAGCCTGTCATCCCAGAGGGTTCTAAAGCAGGACAAGTGTCTTCTGTTCCTTGCACCCTTCTTCCCCTTCCCTTTGGAGGTCTGGTGGCTGAGGACAGCTAAGTTCTCCACTTGGGAGGAGGTACCCTTCCTTCCCCACAGAAAGCTAGGTGGGATCCAAGAGTCAAGGGAGCACAGAGCAGGCCCCTTAAGCCTACCTCTATCCCAGGCTTCCTGTAGAGGTTTATGTGGGGCCTATTGCTCCTCCACACAGTAAGGAACCATGTGAAAGCTTGGGAGCTGAAGTACATATTTGTCAGGAGGGAGCTCAGTATAGTAGATGTTCCCTTTTTATAACCCTGCATCCAGCGTGACAATGGGCAGTGCTATGGTTTGAATGTTTGTGTCTCCAAAATTCATACTGAAACTACATCCTCAATGCAATAATAGTATTAAGAGATGGGACCTTCAGAAGGTGATTAAGCCATAAGGCTCCTTCCTGGTGAATGGGATTAAGGCCCTTATAAAAGAGGCTTCTTGGAGTCTTCATCTTTTTTTCCCCTTCTGCCTTCTGCCATGTGAGGACTCAATGATCACCCACTCCACAGGACGCAGCAAAAAGGCACCGTCTTGGAAGTAGAGACCAGCTCTCGCCAGACACTGAATCTGTTGGCTCCCTGATCTTGGACTTCCCAGGGTCCAGAACTCTGAGAAATAAATTTCTATTGTTTACAAAGTACTCAGTCTGTCATATTTTGTTATAGCAGCAGGAATGGACTGAGAGAAAAGCAGCTAGTTGAGGATTTGGGAATTTGGGTGTTTTTTTGGTTTTTGGTTTTGGTTTCAGTGAACCTTTCTGCAACACATTGTAGACATTTTATGTCTAATAAAATGCTTCCATTTAAAATATGCTTTTGGGTAGGCTTTAGAAAATGTATACAACCATGTAAGCATCTTAATCAAGACACAGAAGGTTTTCGTAACCCTCAAAATTTCCCTTGTGTCCTGTTGCAATAAATCTCCCCTTCTCCCCACCCCCAGGTGACTCCTAATCTGCTTTCTATCACTATAGAAAAGTTTGCATTTTCTAGAATTTTGTATAGAGTGAATGGATCAGGTTTTCATTTATCATAATGCTTTTGAGATTCATCCATATTGTTGCATGTATCGGTGGATTCTTCCTTTTCCTTGCTAAGCTTCATTCCATTATATAGATATACTGCAATTTGTTGATCAATTCTCTGTTAATGGGCATTTGGATTGTGTCTAGTTTTTGGTGTATTTTGTATAAACTGACAGTTCCTGACTTATGATGGTTCAACTTTCAGATATTGTGAAAGCAATACACATTCAGTGGAATTCATACTTCAAGTACCCATACAACCATTCTATTTTTCACTTTCAGTACACTATTTAATAAATTATGTGAGATATTCAACACTTGATTATAAAATAGGCTTGTGTTAGATGATTTTGCCTAGCCTAAGCTAATGTAAATGTTCTGAGCACATTTAATGTAGGCTAAGCTAAGCTATGATGTCTGGTAGGTTAGGTATAGTAAATGCACTTTTGATTTATGATATTTTCAACTTATGATGGCCTTATTGGGACATAACTGCATTGTAAGTCAGCCAAGGAGCATCTGTATATTAAAAAGCTGCTGTGAACATCTGTGTACAAGTCTATTTGTAGATACATGTTCTCATTTCTTTTGGATAAATACCTGGAGTGGGATTGGTAGATCACATGGCAAATATGTGTTTAAATTTATGAGAAACTGCCAAAGTATTTTCCAAAGTAATAGTAACATTTTACACTCCTACCAGGACTGTAGGAGACTTCCAGGCACTCCACATCCTCACTGACACTTAGTATTGCCTGTCTCTGTAATTTTGGTTGTTCTAGTGGGTGTGAAATGATATC
>NW_016826168.1:0-324 GCF_001698545.2 Rhinopithecus bieti
TAAATTTTAAGAATAATGACAGGAACAAACTGATTTAATCTCCTGAAATCCCTAGAATTTAGCACTGTGCCTGGCGCATAGTAAACATTCAATCATAAAGAATATTTGTTTAGTTGATAATAAATGACAAATACTTCTAATGAGATATTTTTGATATATCTCATGTCATTGAAATATTCATTTTTAAGGGATATTGATTTTACACTAGAGATTTTTTATGTCTTTTCTTCTTCTTCTATATTTTGTATCTGTTAATAGGCATCTATAACAACTTTATTTTTTATTTATTTATTTTTTTTTGCTGTACCTCCTTTTATTATGTAC
>NW_016826169.1:0-305 GCF_001698545.2 Rhinopithecus bieti
GTCCCAACTATTTATCTTTGTTTTATTGCATTTACTTTTGGGTTCTTGGTCATGAAACCCTTGCCTAAGCCAATGTCTAGAAATGTTTTTCTAATGTTATCTTCTAGAATTTTTATAGTTTCAGGTTTTAGATTTAAGTCCTTAATCTATCTTGAGTTGATTTTTGTATAAGGCAAGAGATGAAGATCCAGTTTCATTCTCCTACATGTGGCTAGCCAATTATCCAGGCACCATTTGTTGAAAAGGGTGTCCTTTCCCCACTTTATAGTTTTGTTTGCTTTGTCAAAGATCAGTTGGGTGTAAGA
>NW_016826170.1:0-241 GCF_001698545.2 Rhinopithecus bieti
TTCCTTCCTTGCTTCCTTCCTTCCTTCATTCTCCCCTTCCTTCCTTCCTTCCTTCTCCCCTTCCTTCTTTCCTTCCTTCCTTCCTTCCTTCTCCCCTTCCTTCCTTCCTTCCTTCCTTCCCCATTGCCCTTCCTTCCTTCCTTCCTTCCTTCATTCTCCCCTTCCTTCCTTCCTTCCTTCATTCTCCCCTTCCTTCCTTCCTTCATTCTCTCCTTCCTTCCTTCCTTCCTTCATTCTCCCC
>NW_016826171.1:0-2438 GCF_001698545.2 Rhinopithecus bieti
TTTCAAGATTTATGCTAAATCTACTCTGCCCATGATCTATAAATGGAAAACAAAGCCTGAATAACAGTACACCTTTTATAGCATGGTTTACTGAATATTTTAAGCTCAATGTTGATAGCTACTGCTCAGAAAAAAATATTCCTTTCAAACTATTACTGCTCCTTGACAGTGCACCTGGTCAGTCAAAAGCTCTGATGGAGATGTACAAGGAGATTAATGTTGTTTTCATGCCTGCTAACACAACATCCATTCTGCAGCCCATGGATTGGGGTAATTCTGACTTGCAAGACTTATTATTTAAGACGTACACTTTTTAAGTCTATAGCTGCCATAGATAGTGATTCCTCTGATGGATCTCGGCAAAGTTAACTGAAAACCTTCTGAAAAGGATTCACCATTCTAGATGCCATTAAGAATATTTGTGATTCATGGGAGGAGGTCAAAATATCTACATTAACAGGAGTCTGGAAAAAGTTGATTCCAACCCTCATGGATGATGTGGAGGGGTTCAAGACTGCATCAGTGGAAGGAACTGCAGATGTGGTGGAAATAGCAAGAGATCCAGAAGTAGAGTCTGAAGATGGGACTGAATTGCTGCAATCTCACAACAAAATGTAAATGGCTGAGGTGTTGCTTCTTATGGATAAGCAAAGGAAATGGTTTCTTGGGATGGAATCTGTTTCTGGTGAAGATGCCATGAATATTATTGAAATCACAACATGGGATTTAGAATATTACATGAACTTAGTTGACTAAGCAGTGGCAGAGTTTGATAGGATTGACTCCAATTTTGAAAGAAGTTCTACTGTGGGTAAATGCTATGAAACAGCATTGCATGCTACAGAGAAACCTTTTGTGAAAGGAAGAATCAACTGATGTGGCAAACTTCAGTGCTGGCTTATTTGAAGAGATTGCCACAGCATCCCAGCCTTCAGCAACACCATCCTAAGTCAGCCACCATCAATGGTGAGGCAAGACCCTCCACCAGCAAAAAGATTACAGCTTCTAAAGTTTCAGATGATTCTTAGCATTTTTTAGCAATAAAGTATTTTAAAATTAAGATACATATATATATTTTAAGACATAATACTATTGCTCATTTAATAGACTACCATTAGATGACCATTATAGTGTAAACGTAACTTTTATATGCACTGGGAAACCAAAAAATTCATGTGACTTGCTTTATTATAATATTGAATTTATTGTGCAGTGGACTGGAACCAGACCCACAATATCTCCAAGGTGTGCCTGTACTTAATTCAAAACTGACTTTCATATGGTCTCTATGCAGACTGTTCATGAATGATTTTCCTCTATTTTAAAGACTATCAGAATCTGGCTGGGTGTGGTGGCTCATGCCTGTAATCCCAAAACTTTGGGAGGCCGAGGTGGGGGGGATCTGTTGAGGTCAGGAATTTGAGACCAGCCTTGGCAACACAGTGAAACCCCATCACTATTAAAAATACAAAAAATTAGCCGGGTGTGGTGGCACATGCCTGTAGTCCTGGGTAATTCAGAGGCTGAGGCACAAGAATCGCTTGAACCTGGGAAGCAGAGGTTGCAGTGACCTGAGATCGCACCACAGCATTCCAGCCTCGGTGACACAGCGAGGAAAAAAGAAAAAAAAGAAAAAAAGAAAAAAAGAAAGAGGGAAAAAAGACAGGGCAAGACTGTCTAAAAAAAGAAAGAAGCCAACCTTAAATGATTAGCAGCAAATCTTTGGGTAGTTTTGAAGAAAAGATGGTTTAAGAAAGAGAAGTCATTTTGATGATAGTTCCTAAGAAGGAAGGTTTTGTTGTCATTGTTGTTGTTTTTGATATAGAGAAAAGGTCCCCCTGGGTTGCCCAGGCTTCGCTCAAACTAGCTCAAACTAGAATCAAAAACTAGCTCACTGAAGAACATTTTGGCACTTTGGTCTTTATGTGTATGAAACCCTGGTAAAAATCGTAGTATTTTCGCAACCTGATACTTTAGTGTTGAGAAATTTTTGATGACATCTGATATAGTTGGTATGTTTGTGCCCTCTAAGTCTCATGTTGAAATGTAATCACCTGTGTTCAAGGTGGGACCTGGTGTGAGGTGTTTGGGTCATGGGGGTGGATCCCTTATGAATGGCTTGGTGCCCTCCCTGTGGCAATGAGTGAGTTCTCACTCTATTAGTTCATGCCAGGACTAGTTGTTTAAAACAGACTGGTTTCTCTCTCTTGCATCCTCTCTTGCCATGTGACACTGTCCTTCCTTTTTCCTTCTGCCATGATTGTAAGCTTCCTGAGGCCTCATCAGAAGCAGATACTGGCACCATGCTTCTTGTACAGTCTGCAGTATCGTAAGCCAAAACAAACTTCTTTTCTTTATAAATTGCCCAGCTCAGGTATTCCTTTATAGCAACACAGAACAGACTAATACAACATCAGAGTAAAAAGCAAAACCATGAG
>NW_016826171.1:5239-22578 GCF_001698545.2 Rhinopithecus bieti
GTTATACATTTTTAAGAAAAAATATAATCAAGCAGATAGGCAGCTAATCTGGTTTCCGCTTACCACACACTTAGAAGCTTTGTGGTGCAGATGAGGAGGCCACTGGGTAGTAACCATTCTCAGGGCAGTGGCTTTTCTCATTGCAGGGTAACATGTGGCAATTGGGAAAAGACATTTCAAATAGCTGACAAGTATTCTATCATTCTCCTCTCTGACAATGGTCACACAAACTACCTGAGAGTCATTTTTGACTTCGCTCGTGTTTCCCACTTTTTGACATGGGGTTGGAAAATCTTGGTTCGTTCCCACTAAATGTCTCTTGGACACATCTGTTCCAGTCCCACCACCACTGCTCTAAACCTGGATGACAGCAACAGCTTCCTCACTGATGCCCTGGATTCAGTGTCTTCTCTGTATATCCTTTCTACCAGAGCCAGATTATGTTTCTTAATAACCATGTTTCTCTTGCTCAAAACCTCACATGGCTTCTTATTTGCTGTAATGATGTGTAAACATATCCTTTTAAGGTCCTTAACATATCCTTTTAAGAAGCTATTGCTGGGTGCGGTGGCTCATGCCTGTAATCCCAGCACTTTGGGAGGCCGAGGGGTCGGATCACCTGAGGTGAGGAGTTCAAGACCAGCCTGGCCAACATGGTGAAACCCTATCTCTACTAAAATACAAAAATTAGCTGGACGTGGTGGTGGATGCCTGTAATCCTACCTACTTGGGAATCTGAGGCATGAGGATTGCTTGAACCTGGAGGCTGAGGTTGCAGTGAGCTAAGATTGTGCCATAGCACTCTAGCCTAGGCAACAAGAGTGAAACTCTGTCTCAAAAAAAAAAAAGAAAAAAAGGATATGGAGGATCATGGCCTCTATCTTTCCAATGCAGCCCCTTTCCCAGCAGTACTTCTAAGCCTGTGCTCTCCACTGTGGACTGACAGCACTCCTCTCTTTCCTTCAGTTGCTTCTTGGCTGTCTGCTCATTTTGCGGAGTTATCTGGAACCTCATCTCTATTCCATCCGTCCATTCACATTTATTCCTAAACGTTTAGCTCAAGTACCACTTCTGGGCTAGGCCTGTAGGCCTTGTTAAGTGAACCTAGTGGGGGTCACAGGATGTTTTTCCAGCAGGATTTTGACATTAAATTGCTACTTACATGTCATATAGTTAGTGCTAATTGACCCAGACTCCCAAACAGCTCCTTCCACATCAGGATCAAGTCCCTAATCTTGGGCTGTGTTCACCAGCCTAGGCCAGGCTTTTTTGGACTCACATTTGTGACACTCTTGGACTCACATTTGGCTCTTTCCAATGCACATCTGAGCATTTGCCAGACAGTTCCTTAAAAATGGAATTACCCTATACAGTCTACCATACTACCGTCTACTATTGTTATGATCCTCCTCTTCCAAGAAGATTGTGCAAATTATTTCTGCCAACCTTCCAATCTGTTAGCACAGTCTTGTACTTTCCATTTTTGGGTAGATTCTCCCTTCCACTCTGGGGAATAAAGTGTGTGCCCTGAGCCTCAAGGGAAGAGGAGCTTCCTTTCCTGGATGGTTCATATTTTCCTCAGCAGCTGCAAGGCTGGTGTCCACTACTAATTGTGACATTGACTTATATACTTTCTTTGAGACTAAAGTCCAGTACCTGGTAGTCCGTAGGCAGCAAATAAAGGAAGGGAGCTTGGGAGGTCTGGGTTGAATCACAGCTCTTTCCTTACTGGCTGTGGGACCTTAGGAAGTTGCTCCAGCTATCTGAGCCAGTCTCTGCAGACTGAGAGAATAGTGCTTGCCTTGCTTGGGTTGTTGTCAGGCCTAGAGATAACCTGTGTAAGGCTCTGAACACAGGAAATGGCACATAATAAGTGGCTGAAACATGGTGGGCTGCTTCCTGAGGTTCCCAGGGACTTGACTCTATAAGCTGAAGAATAGGGGATTGTTTATTAGCTCATGGGTGGGAACATCTATTTTGTGATTATATTTACCCTTCTCATCTGTCGAACTAGATGGAAAATTACTAGAGAACCAGTACCAACTGTTTCTATGGGGTACTTAAGGGATGATGCAGGATTGAAGCATTAGAATGTTTTAAAATTCTCTGACTGAGGTGGGATGATTCTCTGAAGTTAGTTTACGCATAACAGAAAGGCACACAGTAAAAATGTGCTGCTATCCAGGAAAGCAGGGAAGGAGGATCAGGCTGGCTCCCTTTTCCACCTCCTGGCTCTGTGCCTATTTCCCTGCAGCTCACCGTAGCCACCAGCCGCTCCCGGTCCTCCGCCTTCCCCACATGGCACACGGTGCCCGTCACGCTCAGCCCTTCCCCCTGCAGCCTGGACACCGCCTGGTCCACATTCTGCTGCTTCCGGCTGCTGACGACCACGTGGGCCCCATCTTGGGCCAAACGCCGGGCGATGGCGAAGCCGATCCTGTGAGCAGAAAGAGACAAAGACTGCCAAGGCCTGTGCAGGGGAAGAGGTCAACAGCATGGGCTCTGAAGACTGCCCGGGTTTGAATTCTGGCTCTTTCTCTAGATGACCTCCACGTGTCTCTTCTATGTGTAAAACAGGCTTAATGGCACGGCCATTTTGGCACTCATTTACTTTTCTTATGACCTGGACCACAGCCTCAGTTCCCAAGAACTTACATCACTTTCTACAGTTCCCACCACGGGTGACAGGCTTCATTCCCTGTTGGGACTGAGAGGTGAGAAATGAGCTGGGTGTGCAGCAGCCACTTCCATGATTTGAGGATCTCACTCAGAACAGCCCTGCCCCAGGTTTCTTTCTTACTAGTCTACCATATTCTCAGAATTCTATCCTTAGTTATTTTTTGGGAACATCTATTTTGTGAAAAGATGGTCTCCGGTCAAATATGTAAATATTGCCTTGGGAGGAAGAGTTACACATTCTGCACTTGTCAGTCGTTAGCGTTTTACCTACATTTGTATTTTGGTTTTGTGGAGAGCTGGCATCTAGCAAAGTCCTGTAGACATGAGAACCAGGACAGACAAGAGTGGTGGGTGAGAAACAGGCTGGATAAGGTAGGCCCAGATGTACCGACCTAAACAAAAATCTTGAAACATGGCTCTTGTGTTCCATCTAGGTAAGGGGGAGGGGTTCCGGGAGACTTTTCGGTGCCCAAATAAAGTGTCTGGTACATTTTCAAAGTGCCGGAGGCCTTGGGATAGGATTTTGAAATCCAGATGCCCTTGGATTTCTAGTTTCTGGTCTTCCCGGACGCTAGGTGGGGCTGGTTGACTGGGGCAGCCGAGAACACAGCGGGGACTGGAAAGATGGGGTTGCACAGAGGTGGCACAGTTGTGCCAGAGGCAGCAGGGACGCGAACCTGGCAAGGGAGGGTCCAGGGCCAGGGGATTCGGAGGGGTTTCAGGCGGACCACGCGGCTGCTTTTTTCCAGGGTCAGACTTTGGCCGCGTGTGAGGTCTGAGGACAGGGGCACCGGAGGCCGAGGATGAGAGGCCAGTGCCTGTTTCCAGGCAGCCAGGGCCTCAGAAACTCCGGCGGGAGCACTCACCCGTCGGTGGAGGCGGTTACCAGGGCCACCTTATTCGCGAGCGGGTCCCGGCGGTTCATCCCAGAGCTGGCCATCCGCACCGAATTCCAAACCGGGACACAGAGGCCTAGCAGCCCCGTCTTGTGCATGGCTCAGACCAGCAAGTCTGAGTTCCACTCCTTCCCCCAGAGGTGACAGAGAGTAGGGCAAAGGGCAGGACGAAGGGCGGGCCGCTTCCCTGCCCGCCCCCTCCTCGTCCTCCGCCTGCTGGAAGTCCTCTGTGGCGGTGCGCCCCTCCCTCCGCCGCCGCTCCCTGCAGCCAGCTACGTTCGGCCCGCTGGGGCCTTGCCTTCCCGAGCTGGCGGGTGACCAAAGCGCTCTCTGTTCAAGTTTTCTGTAGGGCTCGCCCTGCCCTGGCCCCCGCAGGAACCCGCAGACTTTGGCCGCTGCCCTTCTGCATCTCCTTCCCCACGTTTTTCTTCTGCGGGAAGTGGGGGTTTTGAGTTGGTTGCTTTTGCTTCTTCAGAATTCCTTCTCCAAGAAAGTCTGGGTCAATGTATGTGACAGCCCACAGGAGGGCAAATGTTTTGACACTGCCCATGGAGGTGAGACCTGTGGTCCTCACAGAGTCCACCAGGTGAGGCTGGAGGAGCCTGGGAGAGATGTGATAGGCAGTAGCTGCACCAGGCCTGGCACTGCCCTTCACTCTGCCCAAGGTCTCCTCCATCTTCACGGGCCCTGGAGGGCAGACTATGGTCATTGACCAAACAGTATCTCATATCCCTGCCAAAGGGACTTCCTCCTTTACAGGGGCTAAGTGCTAGCGAGGAGGCTGCAGAGTCCCTGGGGCAGTGGTGGAAATGCTAACTGGGGGCACTCAAGTTCTGCCTAACCACTCTGTCCCCATGTGTTTGCCTCCATCCTAGTTCAATAAATATTTGTTGAATGCAAAATCTCTTTATGAACTGTAAGCTACTAAGCACATAGTAGTTACTGCCACCATGTAGTGATTATTATTGGTGCCCTGGGCCAGACTCTTCATCTGTAAATTACTGATGGTGTGGAGTAGATGATGAATAAAGTCCTTGCCAGCTATAAATTCTGTGTCCAAGACTTCGGCCTCCACTTCTGCCATGTGGGCTGAAGTGATCTCCCTCCTGAGTTTCTGGGAGAATCAATAAATCTGGATGGCTTATGGTGCACTGTAGAAAGGCCCCAACAGACGCAAATGTAAGCATCAGAATTGGTTTAACCCACTGGCCTCCAAAGGCCAGACTGAGAAGCAGTGCTGCTCCATGGCAATGTTTTCACTAGTGTAAGGCAAAATGAGAAAAGGAAACACATTACAGTGAGTTTCATGAAGCTAAGTTTATTTAACAGTCCTTTATTGTGGAGTATACGTTTGCTCCTTTTTGTGTGTGTGTGTGTGTGTGTGTGTGTTAGTGTTTTCTTTCAGAAAAGATGGTGAAAGAAAATGGGTAGGTTTAGAGATTATTGTTGGTGAAATCACCAGTTTGGCCGCCTTATTCCCCTGCAACTGGGGGGAAAAATCCTGGTTTATGAAATCCAGTTCTAGGGATGACTTTTTAATATAATTCATGTTTGCTCAAGATTCATTTAGTGTATGTGTAGGTCAGCTGAGCAGCTGTAAAAAGATTTCAACATTCAGCTGGGCATGGTGGTTCATGCCTGTAATCCCAGCACTTTGGGAGGCTGAGGCGGGCAGATCACAAGGTCAGGAGATCAAGCCCATCCTGGCTAACAGGGTGAAATCCCATCTTTACTAAAAACACAAAAAATTAGTCGGGCATGGTGGCACGCACCTGTAGTCCCAGCTATTCGGGAGGGTGAGGCAGGAGAATGACATGAACCCGCAAAGCGGAGCTTGCAGTGAGCTGAGATTGCGCCACTGCACTCCAGCCTGAGCGACAGACGGAGACTCTGTCTCAAAAAAAAAAAAAGAAAAAAAAGAAAAAAAAATGGATTTCGACATTCAAAAGAGGATATATGGCAAGCAAGTAATAGAACAGGCCTGCACTGGATTTATAGTATTTTCCTCAGCCAAGAAGTTACAGCTGCAGTACTCTGCTTTGGTACTCAGCCTATCCTAATGAGATAGGAGAGCTTAAGTATAATTTTCCCCATGTCTAGGGAAAACTGACTCTGACTGGTTCTCATCAGTCTGACCTCATGAATTACTGACAGAGGCTGGAAGCGCCACACTCCTTGTCCTCTTGCACTGTTTGGAGCTAATGCACTGTGGTAACCCTTCCCAGGGCTCTCCATCTGTGTGTAGGGCTGGGGAGAGGGTACACAGGAGGACTGCTGCAGGGCTTCTCAGGGCTTGGTTCAAAGGGACAGGCCTGCAAGGGGCATTTGGTCTCTCTTCCCCTTCTCTTCAGAGGTCGGCTGACTGAGGGGTGGAGGGTTGCAGGAAGGTGAGGAAGACTACACTTCAAAGAACAAAGGATTCTAGGAAAAGAGAATTGTGGCTTGGGAGCTTGGTGAACATCACATGGCCCTTCCTTTTGTGGGTAGGGTTGCTATTTGGCCTCTAGCACTATTTCTTTTGCAAAGAGCACAGGAGACATTAGGGAGGGGGCCTGTGAGCAGAAAAGGATAGAAGGAAGTCAAGAAGTATGAGTATAGCACTACTATAGCACTAGTATAGCACTACTATAGCACTAGTGTAGCACTACTCCTCATCAAGCTGGCTTATTGGAGATAAGAACGGGAAATCTTGGGCCGGGCATGGTGGCTCATGCCTGTAATCCCAGCACTTTAGGAGGCCGTGGTGAGTGCATCACTTGAGGTCAGGAGTCCGAGACCAGCTGGCCGAGATGGTGAAACCTCATCTCTACTGAAAATACCAAAATTAGCCAGGTGTGGTCTGGAGTTTGAGACCAGCCTGGCCAACATGGTGAAACCCTGTCTTTACTAAAACTACAAAACTTAGCTGGGCGTGGTCAGGAGTTCCAGACCAGCCTGACCAACATGGTGAAACTCCATCTCTACTAAAAATACAATAGCTAGTTGGGCCTGGTGGCACGTGCCTGTAATCCCAGCTACTCAGGAGGCTGAAGCAGAAGAATTGCTTCAATCTGGGAGGCAGAAGTTGCAGTGAGCTGAGATCATGCCACTGCACTCCAGCCTGGGCAACAGAAGGAGCGACTCCATCTAAAAAAAAACAAAAACAAAAACAGGAAATCTTTCAGGGAAATACATGCATATGTGGGAGTATCTCTTTGAGATGGGAACTGTAATAGGCAATTGGAATTGTTCTTGTATGGAGGTGGTAACATCTGCCTGTCTTGAGGAACAAATGCCTCCACGATTGAGGGCTCTACTCCCATCCTTTTCAAGGGCTGCCTGCGGTCCAGAAGAGGATTCACCTGGGGTGGAATTTAAGTCTTGCATTTTGCAATAGCTGTCCTAGATTGACTGTCGAGTCATGCATCACTGACACAAGTCAGGATTAGGCAATGTGGGAGGGCTGGTGTGGGGTTAGGATAACTGCCATGCAGAGAATGTAAGATTGTTAACAGTATTTATTGAGCACTTCCTTACTAAGTGCTGACAAGTTTTAAGTGCTTTTTTATAAATTTTATTGAATATTTTTAATCTGGTGAAATGGGTGTTTTAATGTAGGGAGCCAAAGGCCTGAGGGTCATGACCAACTCAGCATTCCACCGAAGGCTATGTGATCAAATACCAAACTGTTTATCGTGAATGCAGAATGTGGGCCAACTCACTTCTGCGCCTGCCACCAGGAGGTTTGCTGAGGGCAATCACTCCCTGGTGCTGTGCTCCTTGAGGTTATCTACTGCAATATCTGGAGACTACTGTTCAAAGAACACAGTCATGCAAGCCTGCACTAAGTCAAGCAGCTGACTGACAACCACCCCTTTCTCCCTACCTCCTTTACTCAATAAATACAAAGGGCTGTAGAAACTCAGGGCCCTTTTTCACTAGAAGCAAGAAGCCCCCTGACCCCTTCTTCCAAATATACTCTTGTCTTTGTCTTTATTCCTGCATTAATATTCTTTTGTTCAGTCCACCAAGGACTGCAGCATTTTAAATTCTTTTTTTTTGAGATGGCGTCTTGCTTTGTCACCAGGTTGGAGTGCAGTGGCACAATCTCGGCTCACGGCAACCTGTTCCTCCCGGTTTCAAGCGATTCTTCTGCCTCAGCCTCCTGAGTAGATGGGACTACAGGTGCACACCACCTCACTCAGCTAATTTGTGGGTTTTTAGTAGAGATGGGGTATCTCGACCTAGTGATCTTCCTTCCTTGGCCTCCCAAAGTGCTGGTATTACAGGCATGAGCCACTGTGCCCGTTCGGGTGTTTTAAATTCTATATGTGAAATCAGAGTGAGTGATGACAACCTCAATCACTGTCTGTGTTGTATAGTTACATTTCTTTTTTCTGGCATTGTTGCGGGATTGATAGTTTTCACATAAATCAATTTTCTCTGAATTGGAATTTTAACTTTCAGGATCATTGTGTTTTTCAAATCAACACATCTATTCATTAAATTATAAAAATAACACATGCTCATTATTTTAAAAGGGATAAAATTTATGTGAAAACTGAAAGGTAACTCTTCCTTATGGTTCCTTTACCTTTTTCCCATGTAGCTCTTGGCTTTGTATATCCTTCCAGAAGTTTCCTATACATTTACATGCATTTGTCTTCTAAAAATTTTTTCACAAATGAGATGACACTATACATACTGTCCTTCAAATTGCTTTTCTTTTATTTCTCCCATGTTCCAACCCCCACTTTTTTATTTCTTTTTTAAAATTTTTTTCTTTTTTTAAATTATTATACTTTAATTTCTGAGATACATGTGCAGAACTTGCAGGTTTGTTATATAGGTATAAACGTGCCATGGTGGTTTTCTGCACCCATCAACCCATCATCTACGTTAAGTATTTTTTCAAATGCTCTCCCTCCCCTAGCCCCCCATGCTGCCGACAGGCCCTGTTGTGTGATGTTCCCCTCCCTGTGTCCATGTGTTCTCACTGTTGTGAGATGTATTTTGATGTGCTGCTGTATTCAGTTTGCCAGTATTTTATTGAGGATTTTCTCACTTATTAGTGAGAACTTGCAGTGTTTGGCTTTTCTGTTTTTGTGTTAGTTTGCTGAGAATGATGGTTTCTAGCTTCATCCATGTCCCTGCAAAGGACATGAACTCATCCTTTTTTATGGCTGCATAGTATTCCATGGTGTATATGTGCCACATTTTCTTGGTCCAGTCTATTATTGATGGGCATTTGGGTTGGTTCCAAGTCTTTGTATTGTGAACAGTGCTGCAAAAAACATACATGTGCATGTATCTTTATATTAGAATGATTTATAATCCTTTGGGTATATACTCAGTAATGGGATTGCTAGGTCAAATGGTATTTCTGGTTCTAGATCCTTGAGGAATGGCCACACTGTCTTCCACAATGGTTGAACTAATTTACATTCCCACCAACAGTGTAAAAGTATTCCTCTTTCTCCAGCTCCTTTCCAGCATCTGTTGTTTCCTGACATTTTAATGATTGCCATTCTAACTGGCGTGAGATGGTATCTCCTTGTAGTTTTGATTTGCACTTAGATTCTGGATATTAACCCATTGTCAGATGGATAGATTGCAAAAATTTTCTCCCATTCTGTAGATGGCCTGTTCACTCTGATAGTTTCTTTTGCTGTGCTGAAGCTCTTTAACTAGGTCCCTTTGTCTAGTTTGGCTTTTGTTGCCATTGCTTTTGGTGTTTTTGTCATGAAGTCTTTGTACATACTTATGTCCTCAATGGTATGGCCTCAGTTTTCTTTTAGTGTTTTTATGGTTTTAGGTCTTACATTTAAGTCTTTAATCCATCTGGAGTTAATTTTTTTTATAAGGTGTAAGGAAGGGGTCCAGTTTCAGATTTCTGCATATGGCTAGCCAGTTTTCCCAACACCATTTATTAAATAGGGAATCCTTTCCTCATTACTTGTTTTTGTCAGGTTTGTCAAAGATCAGATGGTTTTAGATGTGTGGTGTCATTTCTGAGGCCTCTGTTATAGTTCATTGGTCTAGATATCTGTTTTGGTACCCAAACCATGCTGTTTTGGTTACTGTAGCCTTGTAGTATAGTTCGAAGTCAGGTAGCATGATGCCTCCAGCTTTGTTCTTTTTGCTTAGGATTGTCTTGGTTATATGGGCTCTTTTTTGGTTCCATACGAAATTTAAAGTAGCTTTTCCAATTCTGTGAAGAAAGTCAATGGTAGCTTTTGGGGACAGCATTCAATCTATAAATTACCTTGGGCAGTATGGCCATTTTCATGATATTGATTCTTCCTATCCACGAGCATGGAATGTTTTTCCATTTGTTTGTATCCTCACTTATTTCCTTGAGCAGTGGTTTGCAGTTCTCCTTGAAGAGGTCCTTCACGTCCCATGTAAGTTGGATTCCTAAGTATTTTATTCTCTTGGTAGCAATTGTGAATGGGAGTTCACTCATGATTTGGCTCTCTATTATTGGTGTATAGGAAAGCTTGTGACTTTTGCACATTGATTTTGTATCCTGAGACTTTGCTGAAGTTGCTTATCAGCTTAAGGAGATTTTGGGCTGACATGATGGGGTTTTCTAAATAGACAATCATGTCATCTGCAAACAGGGACAATCTGACTTCCTCTTTTCCTAATTGAATACCCTTTATTTCTTCCCCTTGCCTAAGTGCCCTGGCTGGAACTTCCAATACTATGTAGAATAGGAGTGGTAAGGGAGGGCATCCTTGTCTTATGCCAGTTTTCAAAGGGAATGCTTCCAGTTTTGCCCATTCAAATAGTTCTTATTATTTTGAGATGCATTACATCTATTCCTAGTTTATTGATAATTTTTAGCATGAAGGGGTATTCAATTTTGTCAAAGACTTTTCTGCATCTATTGAGATAATCATGTGGTTTTTTATCCTTGCTTCTGTTTATGTGATGGATTACATTTATTGATTTGCGTATGTTGAACCAGCCTTGCATCCCAGGGATGAAACCAACTTGATTGTGGCAGATAAGCTTTTTGATGTGCTGCTGTATTCAGTTTGCCAGTATTTTATTGAGGATTTTCTCAATGATGTTCATCAGGAATATTGGCCTAAAATTCTCTTTTTTTGTTGCATCTCTGCCAGGCTTTGTTATCATGATGATGCTGGCCTTATAACATTAGTTAGGATTCCTTCTTTTTGTATTTATTGGAATAGTTTCAGAAGGAATGGTACCAGCTCCTCTTACTACCTCTGGTAGAATTCGGCTGTGAATCCATCTGGTCCTGGGCCTTTTTTGTTTGGTAGGCTATTAATTATTGCCTCAGTTTCAGAACCTGTTATTAGTGTATTCAGTGATTCAACTTCTTCCTGATTTAGTCTTGGGTGGGTGCATTTGTCTGGGAATGTATCAATTTCTTCTAAGTTTTCTAGATTATTTGCATAGAGATGTTTATAATATTCTCTGATGGTAGTGTGTATTTCTGTGGGATCAGTGGTGACATTCCCTTTATCATTTTTTGTCGTGTCTATTTGATTCTCCTTTTCTCTCCTGATAGTCTCGCTAGTGGTCTATCTATTTTGTTGATCTTTTTAAAAAAAACCCAGCTCTTGGATTCATTGCTTTTTTGAAGTTTTTCTTTTTGTGTGTCTCTGTCTCCTTCAGTTCTGCTCTGATCTTAGTTAATTCTTGTCTTCTGCTAGCTTTTGAATTTGTTTGCTCTTGCTTCTCTAGTTCTTTTTTAAGGTTAGGGTGTTGAGTTTAGTTCTTTCCTGCTTTCTCTTGTGGGCATTCAGTGCTATAAATTTCCCTCTACAAACTGTTTTAAATGTGTCCCAGAGATTCTGGTATGTTGTGTCTTTGTTCTCATTGATTTCAAAGAACATCTTTACTTCTGCCTTCGTTTTGTTATTTACCCAGTAGTCATTCAGGAGCAGGTTGTTCAGTTTTTATGTAGTTGTGCAGTTTTGAAGGAGTTTCTTAATCCTGAGTTCTAATTTGATTGCACTGTGTCTGAGAGACCGTTTGTTGTGATTTCTGTTCTTTGACATTTGCTGAGGAGTGTTTTACTTCCAATGATGTGGTCAATTTTAGAATAAGTGTGATATGGTGCTGAGAAGAATATATATTCTGTTGATTTGGGGTGGAAAGTTCTGTAGATTTGTATTACACCTGCTTGGTCTAGAGCTGAGTTCAAGTCCTGGACATCCTTGTTAATTTTCTGTCTAATATTAACAGTTGGGTGTAACATCTCCCATTATTATTGTGTGGGAGTCTAAGCCTCTTTGTAGGTCTCTAAGAACTTGCTTTACGTATCTGGGTGCTCCCGTATTTGGTGCATATATATTTAGGATAGTTAGCTCTTCTTGTTGAATTGATCCCTTTACCATTATGTGATGGCCTTCTTTGTCTCTTTTCATCTTTGCTGGTTTAATGTCTGTTTTATTAGAGACCAGGATTGCAACCCCTGCTTTTTTTTCCTTTCCATTTGTTTGGTAGATCTTCCTCCATCCCTTCATATTAAGCCTACGTGTGTCTTAGCACATGAGATGGGTCTTCTGACTATAGTCCATCAATGGGTCTTGACTCTTTGTCCAATTTGCCAGTCTGTGTCTTTTAATTGGAGCATTTATCCCATTTACATTTAAGGTTAATATTGTTATGTGTGAATTTGATCCTGTCATTATGATGTTAGCTGGTTATTTTGCCCATTAATTGATTCAGTTTCTTCACAGCATTGATGATCTTTACAATTTGGTATGTTTTTGCAGTGGCTGGTACCGGTTGTTTCTTTCCATGTTTAGTGCTTCCTTCAGGAGCTCTTGTAAGGCAGGCCTGGTGGTGACAAAATCTCTCAGCATTTGCTTGTCTGTAAAGGATTTTTTTTCTCCTTCACTTATGAAGCTAGTTTGGCTGGATATGAAATTCTAGTTTGAAAAATATTTTCTTTCAGAATGTTGAATATTGGTCATGACTGTCTTCTGGCTTGTAGGGTTTCTGCTGAGAGATATGCTGTTAGTCTGATGGGCTTCCCTTTGTTGGTAATCCAACCTTTCTCTCTGGCTGCCCTTAACCTTGGTGAATCTGACAATTATGTGTCTTGAGGTTGCTCTACTTAAGGGGTATGTTTGTGGTGTTCTCTGTATTTCCTGAATTTGAGTGTTTCTTTTTTCTCTTTTTGTCTCTAATCTTGTCTTCTCACTTTAATTAATTTGACATTCAATCACTGATATCCTTTCTTCCACTTGATTGAATTGGCTATTGAAGCTTGTGTATCCTTCATGAAGTTCTCGTACTGTGGTTTTCAGCTCCATCAGGTCATTTAAGCTCTTCTCTACACTCTTTATTCTAGTTAGCCATTTGTCTAACCTTTTTTCAACGTTTTTAGCTTCCTTGCGATGGGTTAGAACGTGGTCCTTTAGCTCGGAGAAGTTTGTTATTATTGACCTTCTGAAGCCTGCTTCTATCAACTCGTCAAACTCATTCTCCATACAATTTTGTTCCCTTGCTGGCGAGGACTTGTATTCCGTTGGAGGAGAAGAGACTTTCTGGTTTTTGGAAGTTTCAGCCTTTCTGCTCTGGTTTCTCCCATCTTTGTGGTTTTATCTACCTGTGGTCATTGATGTTGGTGACCTATGGATGGAGTTTTGGTGTGGTTGTCCTTTGCTATTCTGATGTTGATACTGTTTTGCTGAAGTTGATGCTATTAGTTTCTGTTTGTTAGTTTTCCTTCTAACAGACAGGCCCCTCAGCTGCTTGGCCACGGGCTCCTGCTGTTGAGGCTGCTGCAGAGGAGCCGCGGCCACCCCCGCCGCGGGGAAGCCGGGACACAAGCTAGACTAAGCTTTGGTAGGGGCAATGAGCGCTGCAGTAGTGGCAGAGCCCGCTCCCGTCAGGGGCGGCTGCATGAGCGCTCCTCTCCCGCGCCCCGGAGCGCCGCTCTACAGTCCAGCCCAGGGAACTGCCGGACTGGGCATGCGCGCCGCGCTGCCTAGCCGCGTGAGACCACAGGCCGCTCGCCTCTACCCCTCTCCTGGGCTCCAGCATGAAAGGCCCGGCCTGCATAACCTGGTGTCCGGGCATTCGGGGCGGGGGTAGCGCTCCCGCTTTCCGTGTACTCAATCTTCAGGCCGTGGGCAGAACTCACTTCCTGGGAAGTGTCTCCCAGTCAGGCTACAGGGGGGTCAGGGACCCACTTGAGGAGGCAGTCTGTCCATTATCAGAGCTCAAATGCCGTGCTGGGAGAACCACTGGTCTCTTCTGAGCTGTCAGGCAGAGAAGCTGAACTCTGCAGAAGCTGTTTGCTTCCTTTTGTTCAGGTATGCCCTGCCCCCTGAGGTGGAATCTAGAGAGGCATTAGGCCTTGCTGAGTTGAGGTGGGCTTCGCCCAGTTCCAGCTTCCCTGTGACTTTACTTACACTGAGCATAGAACTGCCTACTCAAGCCTCAGTAATGGCGATCGTCCCTCCCTCGTCAAGCTCCAGCTCCAGTGGAGGATGCTCCAGAAATATGAATGCCCAGACTAGGATACAGGGGGTGCCTTGGAACCGGGATGCATGGCACGGGGTGGGGGGTGCATGTGAGGCACCGGGCTGGGGTGCACCGCGGGAAGGAACACGCTGGGTCTGGGATGCTCCCGGACTGATAGTCCCAGAGACCGAGGCAGCATCTTACCTTAAAACTCATGGTTGAGCTCCAGGCTGGGCTTGGCCATGGGCTCCAGCTGTTGAGGCTGCTGCAGAGGAGCCGCCGCCACCCCTGCAGCCGGGGAGCCGGGACACTTGCTAGACTACGCTTTGATAGGGACGCTGAGCGCTGCAGTAGTGGCAGAGCCCGCTTCAGTCAGGGTCTGCTGCATTAAGGGCTCCTCTCCCGCGCCTCTGAGCGCCGCTCTCCCGCCCCGCCCGGGGAATTGCCGGACTGAGCATGCGCGCCGCGCTGCCGAGTCCCGTGAGACCACAGGCCGCTGGCCTATACCCCTCTCCTGGGCTCTAGCATAACCTGGTGTCCGGGCCTTCGGGGGTAGCGTTCCCGCTTTCCGTGTACTCAGTCCTCGGGCCGTGGGCAGAATTCATTTCTTTTGTTTGTCGGCCTGGTTACCTTGCAGGGCCTTTTTCTATTCCCTACTGGCTCAGGACCCGTCCAGCTTTTCCTTGCTGACTCGGGAGGGAACTCGGAACCTAGGGCCATGCTGGGAGAGAACTTGGCGGGATCTGGGAGGCAAGGGGCGGGGAGGTGTAAGAGAGTTCATCCTTCCCCATCCTCGCCAGCCTGGCCCTGCCTCGGGGATCCCCGTGGCGTTCCGGGAGTTCCCGTGCCACCTTCCTCCAGTTGGCAGCTCTGCAGACACCTCCACCCCTAAACATCACGCTCAGGTCCTGGAGACAGGGAGGAGGGCTGGGGGATCCAGAGATCCAGCCTGGCCAGACTTCTGCTCTGTGCTCAGCTAAGCACCCCACACTGAGAAATGAACACGTTGATTCGATTCAAAGCCGCGCAATCATCTGCATTTTATTTGCGCCTCATTTGCAAGTTGTTAATTTGCAACTCTGCTCCTTTCACTCCGGCTTCCTTCTCTCCCATTTCCCCTCAAATTCTCCAGTGGCCAGGGTAAAAAATATCTGTTGGTCTTTGCCAAGGTAGACTCAGCCTTGTCAGCAGGCCTGTCCTGTGTTCTCAGGGGAGGCCTTTACCCAAGGCCACAGCAATAGCAGGAATCCTGAGTAAGACGCCAACTTGACGGCAGGGAAAGCTACATCTTGTCACAGGGCAGAATTCATTTTGTGAGGTGAACAGTAAGGTGAGCAGAGGTGGGAATGGCCAGTGGATGAATGCAGGAACAGCATCAGGAGCTAAAGCCCAACACTGCCCCGTGGGCTGTCTCCGGGTTCTCAGAGGCGGGATGGGGTTCCTCCACCCACCACCACTGTCTCCCCAGTGATGTAGCTGGCATCTTCAGAGCACAGGAAAGACACGATGCCAGCACAATCCTCTGGCTCGCCTAACCTGAGGAATAGGGGAAGAAAGGAAGGGGTAAAATTAAATAGTTCTGGCCCCTCACCTGGGACACAGGGAATGAAGTTTGCTCAATCAAGAATTATCAGATGACTTTTCAGGATCAGTGTACAAGCTTTCTGCCTATCAAATAGGGTTACCATGAGGATATGCTGTTATAATTTAGTAGAAGCATACTGTACTCTGCAAAACCATTACCCATAATATTCAAATACTATGGAAACGTACTGTTTTATAGAGAGCTCAGGACACCAAGATCCAAAGTTATATAGATAAAATGGTGAGCAATTATTTCATACTTCAAAAAAATGGTTTCACATGTGCACACACTAAAGTATCAGGGAGTCTGTGTGACAGTAAATGGTGCGTTTAAAATGATTCAGTTTGTAGAGGTTCAACTTACAGACGACCTTTTCAGGAATCTATACTTGTCCCTTAAAGTCAGGTTCATTTGGTGAGAATGTGTTAATTCTTATTTTGTCAGCGATTGCATAGTTAGGGGACACTTTAATCTGCCTGCCATAGTATGTTCTAGAGGTGGGCAGAGTGAGTAGCTCAAACCTAGAAGGACTGAATTAATGGTTCTCCATTCTAGCTGTATCTTGCAATCATTTGAGAGGCTTAAACAAAAAAAGAAAAGACAAAGAAAAACAAAAGCCCAGATGGTCAAGTCCTACCTTGGACCAATTAAAAAAGAATCTCTGGGAGTGGGTGGGGCCTGAGCACCTGCAGTTTAAAAAGCTCCACAGCTGATTCTAATGTGAATCCAGGATTGAGCTACATGGGCTAGATCATTCGTGGGAGCTCTAGGATGACAATCCCGTGACTTATTAACGAGTTATAAACCAGGCCTGTAGCTGATGCCTGACATCAGAATGGCTTTGGGAAAATTTGGGATGTCTGGACCGGTACAGAGTTAGGCATTGCTGGCATTTGTCCTTGAGGGACAAGATGGAGGAAGTAGATAGTGCCCTGAAGCCAGAAGGTAAAGAGGTAAAGAGAGGCGGGGAACTGAGAGGAAAGTGAGCCCAACAAAGGTGCTTGAGCAGTTCACCCAGCTCACTGGGGAAGAAAGTAGGTCCTTAGGCAAGGGGAGTTTGGGGCTTAGTAAAGCTCTTCATTCTTTTCATTTGGATTGTAGATCATCAACCTGAGTTTTGTAAACATGTGTCATTATTCAAGGGAACTAAAAAAGCATGGTTTTGGTTTTGGTCTCTGGTCTCCATGGATGCTCAGGGGTGGAGGCAATCCCCCATGTGGAGAGAGGACTCAGGGCTCCTCCCAGAGCTCTGCACCGCTGAAACCCCGATGTCTCTGGGTTTACCTTTTGAAAGGGAAGCTGACTTCTTGCTCGGGCCACTGCAGTGATAGTGTTTATGAATTTGTGGTCTGTGAGGCAGAGGAGAGCCTGCCTGTGTTATCTTTGGGACTGAGACAGCGGGCTGTGGGCTGCCAGGGACCAGACCTTTCCATCTTCATGCCTCTTAGGGCCCTTGACCCCATGACAGTTTTACCTTCTTATCTGCAGGGTTTCTTTCATTCTTTCCTCTTTTTCCTTGTCCATCCAGAGCTGCAGGAAGAAGGGAAATCTCTTTATGTTTAAGAAGAGGAAAGTGAGGAATAGAAAGGGAAGAAACTGCCCGTCCTTATGGCAAGAGAGTAAGGATGGAGAGACTTCCCTCTTTCACTTCCTATTTCTTTTTCTAGCTCCCAGCTCTCCCCACTGCCCTCATGTGTTTCATTTGTTTCAGGTTCTAGTGATGCATTTTGCTGCATCTCTCCAAT
>NW_016826171.1:24070-27604 GCF_001698545.2 Rhinopithecus bieti
TTTTTTTTTTTTTTTTTTTTTTTTTTTTTACAAATTGAGGTTTCTTGGCAACCCTGCGCTAATTGGAGCCATTTTTCCAATGGGATGTGCTGACTTTGTCTCTGGGTCACATTTTGGTAATTCTTGGAATATTTCAGACTTTTTCATTATTATCATATCTGTTATGGTGATCTGTGATCAGTGATCTTTCATGTTTTTATTACAAGTGTTTTGGGGTACCACAAACCACACCCAGAAAAGAAGGTGAACTTAATCGATAAATGTTGTACATTCTGACTGCTCTGCCCTTCTCCCATCTCTCTCCCTCTCTGTGGGCCTCTGTATTCCCTGAGACACATTTATATTGAAATTAGACCAATTAATAACCATATAATGGCCTGTAAGTGTTCAAGTGAAAGGAAGAGTCACACATTTTGCACTTCAAATCAAAGGCTAGAAATAATTGAACTTAGTGAGGAAGGCATGTTAAAAGCTGAGGCAGGCTGAAAGCTAGGCCATGTGCACCAGTTAGCCAAATTGTGAGTGCAAAGGAAAAATTCTTGAAGGAAATTAAAAGTGCTACTTCTGTGAACACATAAATGATAAGAAAGCAAAACAGCTTTATTGTTAATATGGAGAGAAATTTCTAGTGTTCTGGATAGAAGATCAAACTAGCCACAACATTCCGTTAAGCCAAAGCCTAATCAGAAAAAGGCCCTAACTTTTTAATTCTTTGAAGGCCGAGAGAGGTGAGGAAGCTCCAGAAGAAAAGTTGGAAGCTAGCAGAGGTTGGTTCATGAGGTTTAAGAAGCCATCTCTGTAACATAAAAGTGCAAGGTGAAGCAGCAAGTGCTGATGTAGAAGCTGCAGCAAGTTATCCAGAAGATCTAGCTAAGATCAGTGATGAAGGCGGCTACACCAAACAACAGATTTTCCTGTAGATGAAACAACCTTCTAGTGGAAGAAGATGCCATGTAGGGCTTTAATAGCTAGAGAGGAGAAGTCAACGCCTGGCTTCAAAACTTCAAAGGACAGGCTTATTCTCTTGTTAGGGTCTAATGCAGCCAGTGACTTTAAGTTGAAGCCAATGCTCATTTATCATTCTGAAAATTCTATGGCTCTCAAGATTTATGCTAAATCTACTCTGCCCATGCTCTATAAATGGAAAACAAAGCCTGAATAACAGTACATCTGTTTATAGCATGGTTAACTGAACATTTAAAGCTCACTGTTGATAGCTACTGCTCAGAAAAAGATTCCTTTCAAACTATTGTTGCTCATTGACAATGTAACTGGTCAGTCAAAAGCTCTGATGGAGATGTACAAGGAGATTAATGTTGTTTTCATGCCTGCTAGCACAACATCCATTCTGTAGTCCATGGATCAGGGGGTACTTCTGACTTGAAGACTTATTATTTAAGAAATACATTTTGTAAGGCTGTAACTGCCGTAGATAGCGATTCCTCTGATGGATCTCAGCAAAGTTAACTGACACCTTCTGAAAAGGATTCACCATTCTAGATGCCATTAAGAATATTTGTGATTCATGGGAGGAGGTCAAAATATCTACATTAACAGGAGTCTGGAAAAAGTTGATTCCAACCCTCATGGATGACGTGGAGGGGTTCAAGACTGCATCAGAGGAAGGAACTGCAGATGTGGTGGAAATAGCAAGAGACCCAGAGGTAGAGCCTGAATATGGGACTGAATTGCTGCAATCTCATGACAAAATGTAAACGGCTGAGGAGTTGCTTCTTATGGATAAGCAAGGAAAGTGGTTTCTTGGGATGGAATCTATTTCTGGTGAAGATGCCACGAACATTGTTGAAATAACAACACGAGATTTAGAATATTACGTGAACTTAGTTGACTAAGCAGTGGCAGAGTTTGATAGGACTCCAATTTTGAAAGAAGTTCTACTGTGGGTAAATGCTATGAAACAGCATTGCATGCTACAGAGAAATCTTTTGTGAAAGGAAGAATCAACTGATGTGGCAGACTTCACTGCTGGCTTATTTGAAGAAATTGCCACAGCCACCCCAGCCTTCAGTAACACCACCCTAAGTCAGCCACCATCAATGGTGAGGCAAGACCCTCCACCAGCAAAAAGATTACAGCTTCTAAAGTCTCAGATGATTGTTAGCATTTTTTAGCAATAAAGTATTTTAAAATTTAGATACATACATATATTTTAAGAGATAATACTACTGCTCATTTAATAGGCTACCAGTAGATGACCATTATAGTGTAAACGTAACTTTTATATGCACTGAGAAACCAAAAAATTCACGGGACTCACTTTATTATAATATTGAATTTATTGTGCAGTGGCCTGGAACCAGACCCACAATATCTCTGGGTGTGCCTGTAGCTGGTTTAAAACTGACTTTCATATTGTCTCTATTCAGACTGTTCACAAAAGATGTTCCTCTATTTTAAAGAGTATTAAAATCTGGCTGGGTGTGGTGGCTCATGCCTGTAATCCCAATACTTGGGAGGCCGAGGTGGGGGGATCTGTTGAGGCCAGGAATTTGAGACCAGCCTGGGCAACACAGTGAAACCCCATCTCTAATAAAAATACAAAAAATTAACCTGGTGTGGTGGCACATGCCTGTAGTCCCGGGTACTTCAGGAGCTGAGGCACAAGAATTGCTTGAACCTGGGAGGCAGAGGTTGCAGTGAGCTGAGATCGCACCACAGCACTCCAGCCTCGGTGACACAGCGAGGAAAAAAGAAAAAAAAAAAAAAAGAAAAGGGAAAAAAGACAGGGCAAGACTGTCTAAGAAAAGAAAGAAAGAAAGAAGTCAACCTTAAATGGTTAGCAGCACATCTTTGGGTAGTTTTGAAGAAAAGATGGTTTAAGAAAGAGAAGTCATTTTGATGATAATTCCTAAGAAGGAAGGTTTTGTTGTCATTGTTGTTGTTGTTGTTTTTAATATAGAGAAAAGGTCTCACTGTGTTGCCCAGGCTTCGCTCAAACTAGCTCATCTAGAATCAAAAACTAGCTCACTGAAGAACATTTTGGCACTTTGGTCTTTATGTGTATGAAACACTAGTAAATAAATCACAGTATTTTTACAACCTGATACTTTAGTGTTGGGAAATTTTTGATGACATCTGATATAGTTGGTATGTTTGTGCCCTCTAAGTCCCATGTTGAAATGTGATCACCAATGTTCAAGGTGGGACCTGGTGTGAGGTGTTTGGGTCATGGGGGTGGATCCCTTTTGAATGGCTTGGTGTCCTGCCTGTGGCAATGAGTGAGTTCTCACTCTATTAGTTCATGCCAGGACTAGTTGTTTAAAAGAGACTGGTTTCTCTCTCTTACTTCCTCTCTTGCCATGTAACACGCCTGCTCCCTTTTTCCTTCTGCCATGATTGTAAGCTTCCTGAGGCCTCATCAGAAGCAGATACTGGCACCATGCTTCTTGTACAGTCTGCAGTATCGTAAGCCAAAACAAACTTCTTTTCTTTATAAATTGCCCAGCTCAGGTATTCTTTTATAGCAACACAGAACAGACTAATACAACATCAGAGTAAAAGCAAAACCATGGG
>NW_016826172.1:0-253 GCF_001698545.2 Rhinopithecus bieti
GTGAGTGGGTGAGTGGGTGAATGGGTGGGTGAATGGGTGAGTGGGTGAATGAGTGAGTGGGTGAGTGAGTAGGTGAGTGGGTGAGTGGGTGAGTGGGTGAATGAGTGAGTGGGTGAGTGAGTGGGTGAGTGAGTAGGTGAGTGGGTGAGTGGGTGAATGAGTGAGTGGGTGAGTAAGTAGGTGAGTGGGTGAGTGGGTGAGTGGGTGAATGAGTGAGTGGGTGAATGAGTGGGTGAGTGAGTGAGTAGGTGAG
>NW_016826173.1:0-306 GCF_001698545.2 Rhinopithecus bieti
GATAGTGCATTGCTCACGCCTGTAATCCCAGCACTTTGAGAAGCCAAGGCAGGTGGATCACGTGGTCAGGAGTTCAAGACCAGCCTGGCCAATATGGTGAAACCCCATCTCCACTAAAAATATAAAAATTAGCTGGGCGTGGTGGTACGTGCCTGTAGTCCCAGCTGCTCGGGAGGCTGAGGCAGGAGAATTGCTTGAACCCGGGAGGTGGAGGTTGCAGTGAGCCAAGATCCTGACCGCACTCCAGCCTGGGCGACAGAGTCTCAAAAAAAAAGAAAGAAAAAATGATTATCTTTGCTCTTCTTC
>NW_016826174.1:0-824 GCF_001698545.2 Rhinopithecus bieti
GTTGTCCCGTGATAAAAGCCTACCCTGAACAGTTCCCTCCAAATTGGAGATCCCAAGCAGGCACCGATGACCTACAGACTTACCGACTTATCGACTTACTGGCTTACCAACCGCACAGTCTTCTCCTTAGTTTTCAAAGGTTCTGTCATGATTATTTGCAGGTATACCTCAGACCTGGGCACCGACATGCCAGGTCCTCACACGGAGCACCAACTGTATGGGTCCAACCGGCAGACCCTGACCCAGCAACGGATGAACAAATACACTCAGACACTAATATCCATTGAAAGAGCAGGCTAGGTGGCCAAGTCACTCAGGGATACCTAGAAGGGCCCCATAAAGAGTTAACAGCAGGGGCCCTGATCTGCCAGTGAAATTCGCATTTATTTAGTACAGATTAAATAACAAAGGTCTTGAGTAAACACCACTAGAAGGTAATTGACATTGCCGACCTCCCAGAGAGTAGTTCCCCCAGCATAAGATTAAATGTTGACTTTAGGACAGCCTGAGTAAACAAGCTATTTAGATAAACTCCTCTACATTCCTGTGCATCTATGCCCTAAGCTTTTAAGATAATTCAGCTGCCTTCAGCCAAACCTTTTATGGAAGCTATGCAAACCCCCAGGTTCCGAGAAGTTTTGTGACTATTTCCTATAAGTATCTTTATAATTTTTCTTCTAAAATATTTCCCACCACCTTGACTGAAGTCCCAAAGTTGAGAAGACAGGGAAGGGCATCAAACAAGCAAGAAAAAATTAGAACATGTTTGACCATAAGAAAGTATGTTGGTCAGGTCTTTCAACACAGATAAAAAAAAAAAAAAA
>NW_016826174.1:3307-7916 GCF_001698545.2 Rhinopithecus bieti
AAGTTCAAGTGGAGGGCACTAAGGTTCAAGGAGCAAGCTGAGGTGAGAAAGTGGTAGAGACTGATGGAAGGAGAAGGTAAAAAGCTCCAGGGAAGCTAGGGGAGGCACATCAGGGCTCTGCACTCCTCCTAAACATTGAACTTTGTAGTGGTCATGCTGGTGGGGCTCTGTGAGCTCTAGAATGTTCAGCACTATCTGGGGACTCTACACACTCAAGGCCAGCAGGACTCCCTCCCCCAGCTCTGACAACCAGCAATGTCTCCAGACTTTGCCAAATGCTTTTCCCAATAAAAAATTTGCCCCTGGCAGAAGCATTAATCTACACTAATCTATAAAAGCAAATCACCACTAAAATCCATCACCTCTTGGTAGAAGAATTACAAGTGTGAGAGGGGTAAAATGGAGGTCTTCAATATCTATTGAAATGACTTTACTTAATCAGCAATTTGATGTCCCAGAAGGCATGTTTAGAGGTGATGCCACATGGCTGCCTGTACCTCACGGCAGAAAGGGTGTGGGTTTTCCAAGGGTCTTAACCGTGAACTGGAAACGCCTGTAACTGTGAAAGGGAATGACACCCACTGGGTTACATTAAAAAATTGATGTAGGGAATTCTGTAGATACTGGAAGAAAAAAATACACAATGTAAACCTAAACCCCATTCTGATTCTCTCACCATCTTAGGGCCATCTTGTCTATCTATGAATGGTAGCATAGTGATTTTGGTATGTTTTCAAAATTGTATACTGTTGGATCATTTTAAAAATAGGAATAAATCCCAAACTGGATGAGGTAACTGGACACTGCTGGAGTCTCACTTTTGACCAGTAGATTTGACAACATCCTGCTCCCCCTGGCCTGGACACTGTCTGAGTCAGGGGCCTAAATGCTCTCTTATTATGAAGAAAGAAGATGTTTTGAACATTCTCATCATTCACCCATTCACCTCTCACACACGTTGACCTCTCAAACCTCTTCCCCACTCCTGGATTTAATTCTCAATTTACTGAGCACCATTTCTGTCCCTCATCCATTCCAACATGTGGTGGGTCCAGGTGGTGGCTTCTGCCCATGGTTTTGTAAACAACAAAAAACAAAACAACAAACAAACAAACAAAAACAATGAAAAAGACTTTCAAAATTGCTTTGCCTGAATCCTCCTTAAACTGACCTCCACCTGCAGCACCATGATCATACCAGCAGAATTTGGACACTTTTTCTGGTAATCAGGTGCTTTCCATCTCTCATTAGGAAATGTGACTCTCTCCACCCTGCATAAAGATTTCCCACTAGAAATGAACACAGAGATACTGCCTGTGTGTTCCCAAAGGAAATGGATTCTATAAGAACATGTGAAAGCTGCAATTATAGAAAATACCACATAAAACCTACATTATGTAGATGATTCTCACCATTTCTTTAAGAGACACACTGTAAAACATGATATTAATAATTTTCTAGAAGAATAAAGCGTACATACTGTTTTCTTAAATACATTTTAATAAAGTGGTTCCTCCCATGTGCCCAGGCTGGGCCTCTGAACAAAATTCTCCATCTTCAGTGGCAATGCCTGAGAGGATGACATGGACTTAGGCCTGATATGCAGCCATTCCTGTCCACCCTGCCCCTGCTGTAGGACAGTACCAGCCCAGGGCCCAAATCTCCTGCTGAAGAGCTGAGAGAGAAAATAGAATATCCAAAGTATCTTACCTTTTCCAGTCCACTTGAATGGGCACCAGTGCAGTCCATTTGCCCCTGAGGACACCTACCTGCTGGTCTTTGGCTTTTAAGAGTCAGACCTCACTGACTTCTCTGGGTCCCAGCTGCTTTCACTCTGCTGAGCATTGCTCTTTCCCATGGGGGTCACTCCCCCTCCAGGCATGTCCTCCAGCTCCAGCTGACAGGTCAGCCAAACCAGAGCCAAGAGAATGAACAAAGATTTCAATATCTAGTATGTGCAGCAGAGATCTAAACTGTACAAAAAAAAAAAGAAGTAGAGATGCACACAGCTCCCCTGACAACATTCCGTCCCAAAGCAATGTCTTCTGTGCTCGTCATTAAGGAGCTCACTGTCCCTCACCACATGGGCAAGTGCTTCCAGGGTCTCTCAATTCCTCAACGGGAGGCAACACACATTTTAACACAGTACCTCAGCAAAGGAAGTGGAGATAATTTACCTACTTGTGATAAAGTTCCTGAAAAGATCCCTAGACTGCCAAATTCCCCTCTGAAAGATGACAGAAAAGGCTTTCCAATTGCAAAACATTGGCCTCCTTGCTTTTAAAAGAGTACCCTTGAAAGAGCCAAAACAATTTTGCCAAAATACATTGCAGAACTTGAACTTTCTTATTTGAAATCTCACAAAACATTACAAGCACTAAAACAGAAGCTGCTGGCATAAAAATACAAATAGTGACCAAAGGGATAGAATTGAGAGTCCAGAAATAAACTCTCACCCTTATAGTTCATTGCTCCTGCATAAGGGTTTCAAGATAATTTAATGGAGGAACAATCATCCTCTCAAACAACGGCGCAGAAACAACTAGATAACAACATGCAAAACAATAAACTTAGAGAACTATACTTCCAAACATATCAAACAATTATCTAAAAGTGGATGAGTTAATTATAAGATCTGTAAGCATAAAAACATCTTAGAAGAAGACATAGGGGTGAAACTTAATGACCTCAAATGTGCAATAGATTCTCAGGTATGACCCAAATGCATGAGAAACAAAAAGGAAAAATCGATAAATTGGGCTAAAGATGCAAGGCTTTTGTGCATCAAAGGATATTATCAAGAAAATAAAAAGACCATACACAGAATGAGACATAATAGTTGCAAATCACAAAGACAATGGTTTCACGCCCAGAATATATAAAGAACTGCTACAACTCGATAATGAAAAGGCAAACCACCAATTTATATAAACGGGCAAAGGACACAAATAGACATTTCTTCAAAGAAGATATGTGAATCATCAAGAGGGACATGGAAAGAAACTCAACCGCATTAGTCATTAGGAAATTACAAAGTCAAAGCCACAATGAGATCCCACACTACACCTACAAATACGGCTACCATTCTTTTCACATGTTAAATAACAAGTGAAAGCCTTATGTACAATTTGGAATACTCATACATTGCTGGTGAGATTTTAAAAAGGTACAGCCACTAGGAGAAACAGTTGTGGTGTTTCTCAAGAAGCTAATCATAAAATTCTCATGTGAAACAGCATCCATTCCTAGGTATATACCCAAAGAATTGAATCCAGGGACTCAAACAGGTACTCGCATGGGAATGTTGATCGCAGCATTACTCCCAAAAGATAAAATATGAAAACAATCCAAGTGTTCATCAACACATGGATAAACAAATGTGGTCACACATACAAGAGAATGTTAAACTGCCGTAAAGAGGAATGAAACTCTGACATCCGCTGAAAGATGCATGGACTTTGGAAACATTATGCTAAGTGAAACATGTCAGAAACTAAATAACATATGTATATATATAATTCCATTTATATGAGACATCAAGAATAGGCAAATTCACAGAGACAGAGTAGAGATGATCATGGTCTAGGGTGGAAAATACAGGGCGTTACTATAGCTTCAAAGATACAAAGTTTCAGTTTAAAATGATAAAAATTTTCTAGGAAAAATAGTGGTGATGGTAGCTTAACACTGTGTATGTGGTTATTTCCACTTGATTGCACATTTTAAAGTGGTTAAAATAGCACATTATTCACAGAACTGTGCAAAATTGATTTCTATTATTTCATTGATCCAGGCTAAGGTGTTTGTTATGGCAGCTGAAGCCCATGAATACGTCATCTGACCCAGTGTTTTCCATGAAACATATCACTTTCTCAATCAAGTTAGCTGGAGGCTCCTGTCCCCAGAAGAACTGCAGGTCCCAAAACAAGAGCTCCAGCAGGGGTCCAACGAGGAGAGATCCCATAGGGCAGCCTCGATGTCAGGCCCTGGATGGCAGGTGAGGCCATAATGATACAACCACAATGTGAAAGTGTAAGTGTTTTTACTACTTACAGACACTAGGGAGCACTCGGCACACCTGGAGACCACAGATACAGAGGTCAACGAGCCCAGGCAGGGAGGAGAGAGGAGAACGGTAAGCCAATGGCTTTAGTAAGTCCAGGTGTTATCTGACAGGTTTGCAGCAGGGAGATTTAATGGATGTGTTTAAAGCAAGCAGCAAACACTGGGACCAGGAGATTACGCTGTGATTGAGAAGTGGTCACTTTAAATGTAAGGGCAAATGTCAGAATATCAGCTTAAAGAAAGTAGATGGAGAGAGAGGAGCCCAGCACACCAAGCAGGAGAGATGCCTCTTAGATTTTATCACTGGCTACCCACTGCAGCAACTTGAACCAGATACAGTATTGAAAACTGCCATGGTGAGTAAGGCCTGCCTCTGATGTGAGGCAAATAAATTTACAGCTTAAAAAATGAATGCCAAGGCAGCATGACACTATGAGCACTCCTGACATCCAGGGACACCAGCATGGTGTGGTACTGCACCCTGGAGTCAGAATCCTGGGTTCTGGTCCCTGGGAGTGAGAAAATGAAAATGACTTGTCCCTAG
>NW_016826175.1:0-250 GCF_001698545.2 Rhinopithecus bieti
CACTATCTCCGTTTGTGAATCCATCCTGTCTTTCCCCTGGCAACTTAAGGATGCTCTCAACCAAACACATCTATTTTTTCATGAACACGAAAAGAACCCTTGCCTAGTTTTGACTTTCTGTGCTTGGCAGTAGAAGTGTGTGTGTGTGTATTTCATATATATGTGTGGTGTGTGTGTATATAGAGGGAGAAATATATATGTGTGTGTATATATATATAAATATATATTTTATATTTACAATGGTAATGTA
>NW_016826178.1:0-1359 GCF_001698545.2 Rhinopithecus bieti
ATATTTCCTTTTCACCGTAGCCCTCAATGAGCTCCCAATTATCACTTTGCCGATTTCTCGACAATAGGGTTAGCAAACTGCTACAACAAGGGAAAAGTGAATCTCAGTGCGATGAATTCACACATCAGAAAGGAATTTATCAGAAAGATTCTTTCCAGTAATTATCTGAGGATATTTCCATTCTCACCATGGGCCTCAAGGCACTCCAAAATATCACTTCTCAGATTCTACAACAACAGTGTTAGCAAACTGCCTCGTGAAGAAAAAGTTTTAACTCGGAGAGATGAATTCACACATCATAGAGAAGTTTATCACAAAGTTACTTTCTAGTTTTTATTTGAGGCCATTTCCTTTGTCACCCTAAGCTTCATTGTGCTAAGAAATATCCCGATGCAGATTTCAAGAAATCAGTGTCAGCAAACAGATCAATGAAAACGAAAGTGTAACTCATTGAGATGTATTCACAGGTCACAATGCGGTTTCTCAGAACGCTTCTCTCTAGTTTTCATCTGAAGATATTTCCTTTTTCACCATAGCCCTCAATGGGCTCCGAAATATCGCTTTGCAGATTCCACGAGAACACCCTTAGCGAACGGCTTCAGGAGGGAAAAACTGTAACTCTGTGAGGCGAATTCACAGATCACAAGGCGGTTTCTCCGAAAGCTTCTTTCTCATTTGTATCGGATGATCTTTCCTTTGGCCCTGTAGTCTTCCAATGGATCCGAAACATCAGTTCTCAGATTCCACAAAAAGAGGGCTAGCCATCGGCTCCACGAAATGCAGGTGTAATTCAGTGAGTTGAAATCACACATCACAAAGCAGTTTCTCAAAAAGTTCCTATCTTGACCGAGCTGAAGTTATTTGTGGTCTCGGAACGCCACCCTTTGTCTTCTTGCAGATTTTGTCAAAGCATTGTTAGCACGATACTGAATGAAAACAAAGATGTAACACTGTGAGCTGAATTCAGCCACAAGGAGGAAGTTTCTGAGAAGGCTGCTCCTCTGATTTGTCTGAGGGTAGTTCATTATTCACCATGGGATTCAACCATATCCAAGATATCACTTCTGAGCTTCCACAAAGTCAGGGCTAGCAGACTCCTCCATGAAAGAGTGGTATAACACTTTGAAATGAAATCACGCATCACAAAGAAGTTTCTCAGAACGCTTCGTTTCGATTTTTCTCGGAGGATATTTCCTTTTTCACCAAGCCCTCAATGAGCTCCCAATTATCAGTTTGCAGGTGTCATGACAACAGAGTTACCAAATGCTACAAAAAGGAAAGGTGAATCTCTGTGTGATGAATTCACACATCAGAAAGGAATTTCTCAGAAAGCTTCTTTCCAGTTATGATCTGAGAATA
>NW_016826179.1:0-319 GCF_001698545.2 Rhinopithecus bieti
TGGGAGACGTTGTGATGTGGAGACGTTGTGAGGTGGAACGTTGTGAGGTGGAGATGTTGTGAGGTGGAGACGTGTGAGGTGGCAGATGTTGTGAGGTGGAGACCTTGTGAGGTGGGAGATGTGAGGTGGAACATTGTGAGGTGGAGATGTTGTGAGGTGGAGATGTGAAGTGGAAATGTTGTGAGGTGGAGAGGTTGTGATGTGGAGACGTTGTGAGGTGGAGACATTGTGAGGTGGGAGACATTGTGAGGTGGAGACGTGAGGTGGGAGATGTTGTGAGGTGGAGATGTTATGAGGTGGAGACGTTGTGAGGTGGAGA
>NW_016826180.1:0-324 GCF_001698545.2 Rhinopithecus bieti
GAAGGACTCCCAAAAGTCCCTTTGGAGATTCTAGTAAAAGCATACTTCCAACCTGCTGTGACAATAAAATATTTTAACTCTATGAGACGAAACCACACAACATTGGGCAGTTTCACAAATAGTTTTTTCTAGTTTTTATTTGGGGATATTCCGTTTTTCCCCATATGCCTCAATGTGCTCTCAAATGTCACTTGGCAGATTCTGCAAAAGGAGTGTTTTTAACCTGCTGAAATAAAAGAAAGGTTTAACTCTGTGAGATGAATCTGAACATCACCAAACAGCTTCACAGATAGCTTATTTCTAGTTTTTATCTGGGGATATTCA
>NW_016826181.1:0-1358 GCF_001698545.2 Rhinopithecus bieti
TATAATATAATTTATTATAATAATACAGTGTAATTTATTATAAGTAGTTTTATTTTCATGTGAAAAAATACTTTTTTAAATAAAAGGAATATGATAAATATTCATGCAATACCTTTCTAAGCATCATAAAGTTTTCCTCTTGTCTCTCGTAATTTTTTTTTCCTCGATCTCTTGCCCAGGCTAGAGTGCAGAGGCACAATCTCGGCTCACAACAACAACCTCCGTCTCCTGGGTTCAAGTAATTCTCATACCTCAGCTTCCCAAGTAGCTGGGATTACAGGCAGCGCCACCATGCCTGGCAAATTTTTGTATTTTTCGTAGAGACAGGGTTTCATCATGTTGGCCGGGCTGGTCTCGAACTCTTGACCTCAGGTGATTCACCCAACTCAGCCTCCCAAAGTGCTGGGATTACAGAATTGAGCCAACACACCTGGGTGTGTCTCTTGTATTTTTAAATAAAAGTAGATAACATTCTTGATACAAGTGAAATGGCTTATACTAGAAAGGCATAGAAATTATGAAGTTAGAAATTGCTGTGATTGAAGTAAAAATGTATTCTGAATAGTGATAGGTTTAAGTAAAATAGCTGCAATGAGAGCCAGCTTTTATGAAAAGAAACAAGCAAACAAAAACAAAGGGCAAACGTGCTTTCAGATACAGATACCAAAATTTATATGAAAGACTAAAAATTATTTTAAACGTGATGTAGTGGATGAAAAAGAAAATGATCACTTCCATAGTTACCTGTATCCCTAGGTACTTTATTCTTTTTGTGGCAACTGTGAATGGGAGTTCACTTCTGATTTGACCCTCAGCTTGACTGTTGTTGTTGTTATATAGGAATATTAGTAATTTTTCCTACTGATTTTGTATCCTGAGACTTTGCTGAAGTTGTTTATTATTTTAAGATGCTTTTGGGCTGAGACTATGGGATTTTCTAGATATAGGATCATGTCCTCTGCAAAAAAGGATAATTTGGCCGGGTGCAGTGGCTCAAGCCTGTAATCCCAGCACTTTGGGAGGCCGAGACGCGCGGATCACGAGGTCAGGAGATCGAGGCCATCCTGGCTAACCCGATGAAACCCCGTCTCTATTAAAAAATACAAAAAAATAGCCGGGCGAGGTGGCGGGCGCCTGTAGTCCCAGCTACTCGGGAGGCTGAGGCAGGAGAATGGCGTAAACCCGGGAGGCGGAGCTTGCAGTGAGCTGAGATCCGGCCACTGCACTCCAGCCTGGGCGACAGAGCGAGACTCTGTCTCAAAAAAATAAAAAATAAAAAAAGGAGGATAATTTGACTCTGAGTCTTCCTATTTGAATGCTCTTTACTTCATTCTCTTGCCTGAATGCACTGGCAAGAA